>NC_056728.1:1365084430-1365124430 GCF_019279795.1 Protopterus annectens | reverse complement strand
TCTATCTGGACCACTAAAAATCCTCTAACATAGACATAGGTCTTATGCAGACCGACTAAAAGCTCTATCCCTTTACTCTCTCATATTGTTTGACAGGTGACATATGCCTGACCTACAAGTCATTCTCTGATCCAGCCCTGATAAAAATGTTACATATTCGCAAGAAACATTATACGAGGATTATGCGTTCCATGGGCCTGAACCTTATTTGTGACCAACAGAACTTGCTGGAGAGAGAGATTTGTATCTCAAAGGCTGCCTCATCTATGGAATAAACTTTACATCTTCATAAAACAAAGCCAGTTCCTCACTCTCTTCAAAAAGAATTTGGATAAATGGATGCACAACAGAAAATGCACTTTTGGGGTATTGCCTATGCCCCTTAGGGACAGAGACGACCTGTAAAATGACTCTGAGCTCCAACACCCAAAGACCCACTACCCTGATAATTCCCCAGATATGGGACAGGGTAGTAAGATAAACGGTCGTATCCTGGGTATAACCGGCTAGGCTTGTAAAGGCTCTTGTGCCATTAGCCTAGTAATCACCTATGACTGATCTCTGCAAATATAAGTGAAGTTACAAATGCTCTTTCTGACAAAGTGTACCATTTGTACAGTAGCAGATAGGTCACTGACAAATGAAATGCAACTACTGAAAAGGAGGTCAAGGTACATGTCTTTTCGATTTTTATTATGAAAAATAGTGTGAAATGCTGTATGAAGGCATGTATCACTTGTTGGTATTGGAATGAGTGGAATACGCCCCCCATCAAGTGCAGTAGGTGTATGTACACACACCCAACAGTCATTAAAAGACTTGGCATGCATATATAAAGCAGCAGAAAAAGTATTAAATTTAGGATACCAATCAGTTCTACGTGTAATGTTGATCAAGCGTCTGTCCCTAGTTTTAGCACTACATTTATCTCTAACAAAAAATGATTTCTGTACTTGCAGTTTTGATGGGTGCGGATGACAACAAAATCAGTTCCAGATTAAAAAAAAAAAAGTAGACAGAACAATGAAAATCACAGTAGCTGTTATGGTAATGGGCCCAAATGAAAACTGAGCACTTTGGGGCTGGAGAGGGTTTAGAAGAAACTGTAAACATGGATGAAGTGCATATGAAGTACATTTCCAAGTAAACTCTAACCAAAGTGCTGGTTGTGTTTAAATCTGCAACTGATTTTTTTATTGCTGGATGTGTGGCTTAGTCCACTGTCTAAAAGTGTGATGAATCACAAATTTTCTTTCAAAAGCAAGGAAAAAGAATGGCGACAAAGATGAGGAAATATCAGGTTTTACCTCGGACCAAGATGTTAGAGAACCATTTAATTAACTCCAGATTTAAATGGATTGGCAAGTCACACAATTTCATTTCCAGGTTTTGTTTGATGAAACGTCTTTAGTCATCATCCATGGATGCAATGTTGTCCCCCTTTTTTGTCTGGTACAACTTGCAATAAGTTCAGCTGAGTCACAAAGGATGATGACGGCATCTCAGCTGCACTTGTCACAAGGGAGGGTCTTCTTGACGTCTGACACATGGATCCAGGTGGGCAGTCCTACATGTCGGATGACGGTAGCTGCTGTAATTAAAACAAAGCAGGGCCCTTTTCGTCTGGGTTGCAAAGATGTTTTGGGGGGAATGACTATGTAGACGGTCTCCAAGTTGTAGTTTATAATGCTCATTTAATGTTGGCTGCTGCAAAACAGAACAAAGATTTGCAATATGCAAAAAAAGATTCATCTACATTTTGGAACTCCAAATGGTTATGGAAAGGTGGAGCAGTCATTCCCATAGGTCTTCCCAACAGGATTTCATGATGGGACAACCTTCTAGTAGCACTAACTGCACTTTGTAAACTGAATAAAACTAAAAGTAAAGCTTCTGCCCATTCAAGACCAGTTTCCTCATATAAATTAGCAAGGTAGGTCTTTACAGTCTGATTTGCCTGCTCAACAGTTCCTGAAGCTCGTGGCCTACATGGACAATAGTATTGCATTTTGATACGTTTTACTTATCTACTGTTATCACTTGACTAGTAAAATGGAGTTCCCTGATCTGACTGGATGCAACAAAGAACATCAAATCTTGGAATAAAATCCTGAATCAATTTTTTTCCTGCCGTTGAAGCATCATTTCATACATATGGATATGCCTCTACCCATCCAGAAACATCAACACCATGTATGTACTTCAGCTTTCGCATTTTCAGAAGTTCAAAAAAGTCTTACGGAGTGGTACAATATGACCCCCGCATGACTTGTTCAAGGATTTTGTGGGTGCCGGCATGGCCTTGGAAACATTTTGTTTTAAACAAACCACACGTATTAAAATGTTGAGGGAATTCTGAAAGGTGAGGGACAATCTATGGAAATTTGTTTTAATAAGGCATTTTTTACTAAAGTGGAAAGGTAAACAAGCTTTAACCAGAGTTAGAAAATTGAGGCTAACAAACTTAATGTTACTTTCTTTCCCAACAAAACAAGAAAAATCTTTAGAATACTCTGGTAATTCAAGTGCAGAAGGATTTGAAAGAAGGGTTTTTAGTTGAACAAAAGTTTGTTCAGTGGTCTTACCAGAGTAAAGGTTTAGGAATATCTTTCTTTAATAAGTCTAGTAATGGCTTCACTACATCTGCAAAACTGGAAATCCATTGGTCGAAAATAACCTGTCAATCCCATAAAAGCTTGCAACTGTTAATGTAGTAGGGAATGGTGTAGCTTGTAACACATCAACACATGAAGGAATTTGTTTGAAGCCTTCTGAATGAAGATATCCCAAGTAGTGATCCAACAATTTCTATGACCACATTTTATTGTTAATTTGAATCCTAGTTCCAACTAGCTTGGTTAGAAAGAAAATAGTACCTTGTTTGCAGTCAGGGGTTTTAGAAGCTAAATCATCTACGTATTGAATTAGAGTAGATTCACATGGAAATGTAATCTTATCTAGATGTTTCTTCATTTCCCTACAGAAAAAGGTAGAGGAGTAAACATCCTTTTGGTAATCTAGTCCAAGAATACGGTTGCCCAACAGATACTGGCTATCCAGATATATAGGGAGAGAAAAGAAGGCAGAAAAAATATATATCCCAAGAAAGCTGTGGTGTCTGACAGGATAGAATAAGATGTTATGTACTTAATGCTCCATCCGTTTGCCCATTTTCATTCTTCACTTTCGGAAGAACATTCCGGAGTACCATTGAGCCAAAGACAGCTCTCCCCCTGGAGACCAGGTCCAATTTGTAATGATTAATAAAGGTATGAGGCTTAGCCCAGTAGCTGCTGCACAGATCTCATCCATGGATGCCCTGGAAAGGAATGCTATAGAAGTTGCCATAGATCTAGTAGAGTGGGCCTTTAACTTTTGGCATGGATTCATTATGGAGGGAATAGGTGACATGTATGCAGTCCCTTAAGCCATCTTGATAATGTAACCTTGGAAACAGCTTCTCCCATTTTGGGTCCCGAAAAGGAGATGAAAAGCTGTTCAGACTTGCGTATAGGTTTGGTCCTGTCTACGTAAAATCTTAATTGTCTATGTACGTCTAAGGTGCGAAGGCAATACTCTCCTCTATTGGCAAAATTTGGAAAAAACACTGGTAGATCAATGGACTGGTTAATAGAGAATTCAGAAACATCTTTGGGAAGAAAAGATGGGTTCGTCCAAAGTGACGCTCTTGTCTTTATTGAAAAACAGATAGGGCCTCTTGATACACAATGCCTGCAGCTCCAAAACTCTTCTGGCAGAGGTAATGGCTACCAGGAACAAAGATTTCCAAGACAAAAACCTTAGGTCACACTTAGCCAGAGGCTCAAAGGGCTTTTGAGTCAAAGACTAAAGTGAGATTCCATGGTTCTACGAGCTGTCAGAGGAGGCCTGAGATGAGAGGTCCCTTTGAGGAAAGCCTTGCAGCGTAATAAAAAGATAAGAGGGGTGCCATTTATACCATTGTCGAAATTGGAAACTGCCGCTAGATGCACTCGTACTGTAGAGGCAGAGGCTCAATTATCAAAAAACTTAGCCAAGTATTGAAGCACTGCAGTAACTGGAGCCGAATACGGGTCTAGCATGTTATCCTTGGACTGGATGGAAAACCTCTTCCATTTATCCTTGTAGTCTTCTGGTGGATGGTTTATGAGAGGCCAGAATGATGTCTCAAACAGGTGAGGAGAGATTAGCCTGCCTGGTGACTAGCAGAAGTGGAGAAACCAAGCTGTCAGCTTGAAAGTGGACAGGTTCAGGTGACTCAACCCTTGCGGGTGAGTGATCAGAACTGGTAGAGGGTCCAGAATCCACGGCGGGTATACTAGAGGAGGCAGAAGAAAGAGGAACCAAACTTGTCGAGGCCAGAATAGGGCTATGAGGATCACCTTGCATTTCAACCGAAGATCTTTCTTTAGAAATTGTGGGATCAGAGGAATGGGAGGATAGGCATAGAAAAGTCCCATGGGCCAATCGTGGATCAGAGCATCCCTCGGTGACTCCCCCTCCAGGGGAAGTAGGGCGAAGTAGCTGCTGCACTTGGTGTTTGACAGGGAGGTGAAAAGATCGCAGCATGGCTAGCCCCAGTGGCTGAAGATTACAGACGCCCCCTCAGGGTTGAGGGACCACTCATGGGGCATGAGGATGCATCTGCTCAGTTTGTCTGCAATCACATTGGAGCTCCCTGGGATATGCGTTGCTATCGGAAAGTGGATGGAAGCTATCGCCCACTGCCAAATTCTCATGGCTTCTCGACATAGGGGGTAGGACTAGTTTCCTCCTTGCTTGGTGATGTACCAGACCACTAACATTGTCTGATTGAATTGCAATTGTCCCGGAAGGGAGAGCCAAATGGAACACCTGCAACGCTAACAGCACGGCTCTCAGTTCTAGAACACGGATATGCAGGTGGGCCTCGGAGGTGGACCATGTGCCTTGGACATTCTTTCCCTGGAAATGGCCCTACCACCCGATCAGGGAAGCATCTGTGGTCACAATGGCTGTGGGCTTGGAGGGTTGAAATGGGAAGCTCCAAAGATCTACATCAGGCCTCATCCACCAAAGCAGGTCCTGTTCGCAGGAGTTGGTTATTCGAATCTTGTAATCTAGGGAATGACAGTTTGGGAACCACTGAAACAGAAGGAGCCATTGCAGAATTTGCATATGTAGCTTTGCTACAGGCACTATTAGAATTGACGCAGCCATAGAACCTAGGGCTTGGAGAACTTGTCTTGCAAAAGCTGATGTTTGAGAAAGAATCACTCTGATTTGAAGCCTCAATCGATGGAGTCTGTGAAGAGGGAGTGATACCAGACAGGACAGAGTACTTAACACTGCTCCAGTGAACTCTATTTGTTGTGTAGGGAGAAGATTTGATTTCTCCCAATGTAGCATTATTCCCAACAATTTTGCCAGAGAGTATGTTGTAGTGCAGTTACCAGAAGATGCTTGGTTGGTGGTGGTAAGGAAAGTACAGTTGTGTACACTTACCATAAATGTAGATGTTCGAGTGTATTCACTGTTGCAGTCATTACATTTGGGTTATCTGCTTGTAGGTAGCCCTCAGTCGGCCTGATTAACAAAGTCTTGGGCCCTGCGTCGGTTGCTGTCTCTTCTTCCATGACATCACGTCGTCAGGGGAATAAAACATGCAGCCGACGTCATTATATCAGTTTTTCTTGCCCCAGATGTCAGGTGCCCTCATAATAGGGAGCAATTAAATATAAAAGTACAATGATATACCTCCAACAAAAAAGCAAATACACCAAAAAGGCTTTTAAGTAGAGGTATAGCCAAAAGAAGTTAGGGGGCTGGAGGGAGGGTAACCAGGACTGCAAGTGAATACACTCGAACATCTACATTTATGGTAAGTGTACACAACTGTACTATGTTCTTCGTGTTTCACTGTTGCAGTCATTACATTTGGGTAGATTCCCAAAGCTATGGTTGGGAGGTGGAATTTAGATAGCATTAGGACCAGCTATAAGGCCCTGGAGTGGCAAAGCCAGCTCTGGATTTAGAGAAAATTGGCAAATGATCATGCTTGGTGAAAGTATGCACAGAACTCCAGGTAGCAGCTTCTAGGATGTCCCGGGTAGGGACACCTCTGAGAAAGGCTGTAGAGGTAGATGCAGCCCTGGTGGAGTGAGGTCTGATCCCCTGGGGGATAGGTTTTCCATGGTGCTTATAGCAGAAATGTATGCAATGGCCTATCCATTTAGAAATGGTTTGCTTTGAAATAGCCTTCCCCTCTGCCCCTGCAGCAAATGCCACCAGCAGTTGTGCAGATTTCCTTTGAGGTTTAGTCCTGTCCAAGTAGAATCCAAGTTGTCTGTGCACATCTAAGGAATGCAATATCCGTTCCACTTTGTTTCTGTGTATTAGGAAAGAAGGCTGGCAAATGAATGAAGAGCCACACTGGATACCACCTTGGGCATGAAGGATGGATTGGTTCTGAGGGACACCCTGTCCGCATGAAAGATGATGAAAGGCTCCACTGCCATAAGGGCCTGTAATTCAGATACTCTTCTAGCTGAAGTGATTGCTAAAAGAAAAGCTGTTTTCCAAGAAAGAAATTTTAAGTCTGCAGTAGCAGCTAGCTCGAAAGGAGGTAGAGTGAGTTTCTCCAAAACAAAGTTAAGGTCCCAGGCTGGGGTTGGAGCTCTCCTGGGTGGTCTCAAATTTTTGGCCCCTCTGAGGAACTGCTTGAGCAGTGGATGAGAGAAGAGGGGAGGGTTCTGTGTTATAATGAGCTGAAATGGCTGTGGTGTGGATTTTAATGGAGGAAAAAAGACAGGCCCTTGTGAAGCATCTCAGTTAAGTACTGTAAAATCTGAGGTAAATTGGGCGCTTCTGTGCTCATCCCTTGAGATTGGTTCCAGGCACAGAATCTTTTCTATTTTTCAGCATAAGATTTTCTAGTACTAGGCCTCCTTGCCTCTAAAATGATATCCATCACAGGTTTACTGAGGGATGGTAGAGGAGTGATTATGTAATTAGCCAGGCTGCAAGGTTCAGTGTTAGAAGCTGAGGGTGCAGAATCTGGTTTTCCTGCTGAGACAACAGGGAAGGAGTTTGAGGCAGGTGCCACAGGGATAAGTGTGACACTGCACAGGAGGGGGTACCGGTGTTGGAGTGGTCAGTCTGGAGCAATCAAAATCATCCTTGGTTTGTCCTGTTTGATTTTTAGTAGTACTTGGAGAGCAGAGGCAGAGCGGGGAAGGCATAGACTGATGGGCTTTTCCAGCTGAAGGACAGAGCATCCACTTTCCAGGCTTGCTTGTGGGGAGTCCTTGTGCACATTTTGTCCAACTGGTAGTTCTGGGGAGAGGCAAACAGGTCTATATCTGGGCCCCCCCATTTGCTTGTCAACATGTTGAAATTCCTTGGTTCCAGTTTCCACTCGTGTGGGTCCATGAGGTTTCTGCTTAGTCCATCTGCCAGTGTATTTAATTTTCCTGGCAGGAATTGACCTTGTAGGTGCACTTGGTAGCTCAAGGCTGTGTTCTACAATGCCATGGCTAGACTGCAGAGGGGGTAGGAATGTGTACCCCCCTGCTTGTTTATGCACCACATAACAGTGGTGCTGTCCGTCTTTATCATAAGTTGTCCTGGAAGAATGTAGTCCTTGAAGGCTGTCAGAGCATTCTGTACAGCTAACATTTCTTTTTGATTGATATGCAGGTGCATTTGACTTGAGTTGCATTTGCCCTGAATGCACTTCCCTGCCAGGTGAGCCCCCCATGCATAGTCTGATGCGTCTGTGTTTGGGCAAGTGTGGTGTGAAAGGTAGTCCCTTGTTTTTGTGGCAGGCCTCTGCCCACCAAAGGAGTTCTAGGCATAGGCAAGGTATGATAGGAATCATTGCTTCTAGATCCTGAGAATGTCGACACCAGTGGCTTTTTAGATACCACTGTAGTTTCCTCATATGCAGTCTTGCATATGGAATTAGAAGAATGCAGGAGGCCATGAACCCCAAGGCTTGCAGTATTTGTCTTGCAGATAGCAGGGTTTTTGTGGCCACTTGTTTGAAGTAGGC
The DNA here is from genome assembly GCF_019279795.1 of Protopterus annectens. Classification (NCBI taxonomy): domain Eukaryota; kingdom Metazoa; phylum Chordata; order Ceratodontiformes; family Protopteridae; genus Protopterus; species Protopterus annectens. Next base: position 1,365,116,398 of record NC_056728.1, on the reverse strand, counting down.
TGTCAAATGAATTTGTTTCTCTGGCGTGAGGTAAGCCATCTGGGAAGTTGTATTCAAGCTTGCTCCCAGGAATATAATTTGTTGTCAGTGTACCAGATGCGATTTCTTTTCGCTTAAAGTGTACCCCAGACAAGTTAGAACCCTTTGTACAAAGGCCAGATGATTCAAAAGTATGTCCTGGCTTTCTGCTTGAATTAGACAATCGTCCAGGTATGGGTATACTTGAATATTTCTTAGCCTACAAAATGCAATAACTGGAGCTAGGCACTTTGTGAATACCCTGGGTGCAGTACATAAGAAAAAGGGCAGTGCAGAGAACTGATAGTGCTTGTAGCCTGCTTTGAAGCGTAGGTATCTTCTGCAAGATTCCCCGATTGGGATGTGCAGATATGTTTCTTTTAAATCTAGTGTTGCCAACCAGGCATCTTTGCCTAGCATAGGAAGTAATTGAAGAGTCAGCATCTTGAATTTTGGAATTTACAAAAAGGTGTTTAGAGTAGACAGGTCCAGGATAAGACGCAATGAATTGTCTTTTCTGGGTACCAGGAAAAGTCTCAAATAGAAACCTTGCCCCTTTTCCTCTTCCGGTACCAGTTGAATAGCCCCCATGCTTAACAGAGAAAGTACTTGTTTTTGGGCCTCTGCCCACTGATTTGGTGGTAGGTCCGGGCCACCCACTTGGTGTTGGCAACGTGTGGAAGTGAAATCTGTATCCCTGAGACACTATACTTAAAACCCATCTGTTCTGGGTAATGAGTTCCCAGTTCTTTGCATGAAGATCAATCTTTCTCCCCAAAGGGGCAGTCAGTTGATAAGTGCTTGGAAATTTTAAACAGAAGTCACCGAGACATTTTACCATAGGGGGGAGTCTTATTAATCTCAGATTTGGGAGTGGAGGCCCCCCACTGCTCAGTCGTGTGTCCCCTGGGACTGAAACCTGGGGCTTTTGCTGTTTGGCTTGAGAAGACCTGGAAGGGGCTGGAAAGGACCAATTCTTAGAGGGCCAGTGCCTACTAAATCTAGGAGGCTGAACTTGTAAGAAATCTTTAACAGTTTGCATAGATTAAGCTTTATCTTCCATCTTTTTAAGAACTTCCTCAGCCTTGTTGCCAAACAGGCGGTCCTGATTTAATGGAGCATCCAACAATTTAGTTTTAACATGATCAGGCAAAGATTATTCCTTTAGACAAGCATGCCTTCTGAGCACAGACCCAGTAACAGACCTGCAAGAGGCCTCTAATGAATCAAAACCACATTGCAAAGTAGGTTTTCCAACTTGTTCAGCAGATTGCATTAAATCTTGTAATTCTTTATTTTCCACACAGTCAGGAATCAACATCATTTTCTGTTTAAGCAATCCAATAACATGTTGCTGATACTTTAACATATGAAACTGGCAGTTTAAAGCCCTAATGGCCAAGGTTACAGAAGTGTAAACCTTCTTACCCCATCTATCCAGCGCCCTGAAGTCTCTATCAGAAGGGGTAGGATTTTTAGCAGTAAAAGCCTTAATGCCCTTGGGCCCCTGTGAAATAGTCTCTGGATCTGCAATAGGAGTTTTAAAAAGGAACTTGTGTGACTCAGGGACCCTGTAGTATCTGTCAGGTTTTCTGGGTACAGGAGGCAAGGAATCGGGGGCCAAACTAGATTCCGAAAAAGCATCAGCAATGTCTAGTACAGGAGGAATAGCTAAAGGCTTATGCTGAGGTAGAAGTAAGAAATCCCTAAGCCTCTTTTTTGAATTAGAAAAATGCTGGCTTTCCCAGTGGAAATGCTCCTTAGAGTATGCAAGGTTTCCCCAAAAGAAAAATCCTCTGCAGGGGAAGAAGAGGGAATGGAGTCCTCTGCATCAGAATCCTCATAAGTAGATAAGGGCAAATCAGAAAAAAACATAATCCTGGTCAGAAGATTCATAAACAACTTCAGTCCTAGGCCTCTTAGAAAGGGGGGTTGGCTACCCCTGATTAGAGTTATTAAATCCTCAGCCATTCCGATTAGTTTTTTAAGCATAGAGGCCTGAGCATGTGGCCTGGGCGTCGGTTTATTAGGTATGGCTTGAGATTTGGGCCCAAGTGAAGAAGGAGGCATCTGTTTAATATGCAAGTCCGTAAGCCTGAATACACCCTCAGAAGCCGGTGCCTGCACAGCGGCTCCGGACCCATCCAAGGTAGAGGCATCTGTGGGTTCCATAGCTGAAGCATCGCGCGGCATACCGGACTCCAAATGGGTCTCAGTAGAGGCCTGTGAATCAGAAGCAGCGGGTTAACAGGGGCTGCGAAAGCACCTCATTGAGTACCGGTGAACTGGCGACTGGCTTAGGAGAAGCATCATCAGCAGTTTTGGCAGCCTGTCTTTATTTTTGCGTTTTTTCAGAATCCTGGTAGTCGAATGGCTAACCTACGACATTTCTGGATAATTAAACCAAGAACTGAAATATTTAGAGGCGAAAATATACCTACGGCGGATAGTGCGCTGATTAAATAAAGCACAAAACCGACAGCAAGGTACGTTGTTGGTCAGGGCCTAGGCAAGGAATACAGTACAAATGAAAATCTTTATGAGGTATTTGCTTTCCACAAGTAATGCAATTATTAACTTTTACTGACATCGGTAAGGAGCAAGAAAAAGTTTCCCCAACGGGGTACTTAGCTTTAGTTGAAGACTTCGGTTCTGAAACTTGGAAATGAAAATTTCAGGAGTCGGCCGACCAGCACTTGCTAACTGCTTCTGCTTCGGGCACTGCATGGCAAGAAAGACTGATGTAATGGCGTCGGCTGCATGTTTTATACCCCCGACGACCTGACATCATGGAAGAAGGGACAGCAACTGACACAGGACCCAAGACTTTGTTAATCAGGTCGACTGAGGGCTACCTGCAAGCAGATAACCCAAATGTAATGACTGCAACAGTGAAACACCAAGAACATCCAGTAGTCTAGATACAGAAACACCCAGAATCCTTTTAGTCTCAAGTGAGCTGTTACCACTGCCATGCATTTCGTGAACACTATGGGGGCTGTAGAGAGACTGAAAAGCAGGACACATAATTGGCAATGACTGGCTCCTAGCTGGAAGCGAATCAGACACCCGGAGCATTTGCCCATCTTGATGTGGTAATATGCATCCCAGAGATCTATAGAGCACATCCAATCACCTTCTCTTAAAAAGGGAAGGATGGACTGAACAGTGACCATCCGGAATTTGGTGTGGTTGACAGACTTGTTTAAGTTGCTGATATCCAAAATGGGTCTCCAGTTCCCTGTTTTTTTTGGCACCAAAAAGAATCTAGAGTAAAATCCGGATCCGCATTGGTCTGGTGGGACTGGTTGGATGACTCTCTTTCTGAGACCGCTTTATAACCTCTGAAGCTGCTTCTTCCCTTTGGATGGAACAGTCAGGAAGTTTTCTTGGAAATTTTGGTTGACAAAGAGGAATGGCGTAACCTCTGGTAATAATATTCTGCACCCAACGATCGGTGGTAATACAGTGCCAGGCAGCTTGGTGCAGAGAGAAATGACCCCCAACTGCTTCCCGAGGTAAGCCCCTTAGGAGCGCTGATAAGGCTGTTCAGAGGAGTCGTCCCTGGAACCTTGGTTGCAAGGACCCCCTCTGCCTCTATAGGGGCGTCTTCCAGAATTGCTACCCCCTCTGCCTCTGGGAGCATCACCACCACGTGTGGCACAGAAAGGAACCTGAGATTTCTTATACCACATTTTCCCACTTCTCGGATTCCTGGAGAAGGTACATTGAGGGTTGAAAAAAACGCAGGTCTACAGCAGACAGGATTTTTCCATCTTGCTTGCACCTGGCTAGCATGTCCTTCACTTTGGAGCCAAAGAGGGATGAAGCTTAGATGGGAACATTCAGAAAGGAAGACTTGAAGGGGTCTGTGAGGTCACAGATGCGCATCCAGGGATGATGCCTTATAATGCCCAAGCTAACTGCTCCAACCGCCCCTTCGGTCACATGTGAGAGCAACCACATGGACGAGTTGGATATCGATTCTAGGGTTGCTAGCTGCGAGGCCACTTTGCCCCTGACCTAGTCAGACAACTGTCCTGCGAGCGTCCCAGAGAGTTTGAAGATAAAGTCCATCTGGAGCCTCATAAAATGTGCCAAATAATTCAGGGAGCATATAGCAAAGGTCTCGGATGCAAAAATACGCTTCCTAAGTCTGTCCACCGCCCGAGACTCCCTGTTGGGCGGGTCGACAGTGGGATTTTCCTCAGTCAAATCCTTTTTCGTGGCCACCGCCATCACCATAGCATCAACTGGTAACCCTTTGGACCAGTGCAGATTCTCCACAGGGGGGACAGAATTGTGTGTGGTATCCGGGGGATCACCTCAATGGAATCGGGGTTCTTCCACGCACACTGTACGTCAAGCTCATCGGCAGGTGGTGTCACCCAAGAGGTAGACAGCCGGGCACGAAAAGCCTGCAGGAACACGGACTCCTCAGACGAAGGGTTGGAGGCTTCCAGTCACCTCTCTGCTTTAACATCTCCAGTATGTCTCCAAAGGAGACATCAGGTGGTGACCATGGGGGCCCTTCACTCCCATCGTAATCTGTGCCCTCTGTTAAGGACTCCTCAGGCGAGTCCACGTGCTTCCCCTTGCACGTCTTCTTTCGAGGAGGCCTTTCAGTTGGGGTCTGTGAGGAGGACTCAGAAGAGTGAGCCCACTGAACAGAGGGTGTCCTGTGGCATTTCTGCCCAGTGTCCCCGGGGGTGGGGGGTGTGGTTTGAGATAGCTGTAGCTCAGGGGGTGAAAACTGCCGTTCCGACATCAAAGGAGTGCTGCCAGAAGCAAGAGCTCTCTCCATCGCACAAAAGGCAGGCCCACCCGAAGAGGAATGGGAGCCCGGAACAGAGAAAGACAACCTCGGGACTGGTGTCACACCCCGCTCCAATGGACCCGCCCTCACAGGTGGAGCCTCAAGCAGGATTGGCGTGGATGCAGCCATTGGCACCGAGGAGAAGGTTGGCACCGTACCCTGGGCTGACACATCAGTCCCCAATCCCCAGATTGAGGAAGGACCGGTTTGGTGGGAACAGAGGACCAAAGGGACAAACTCAAAGCCAGAGTGAGATGTACTGTAGGTGCCGAGGTGATGGGTTCCAAAAAGGATGTCGGAGCAGGCGGCTTCGGAACAGAGATGGTCAAAGGAGGAGTGTAAGATGGAGTCCATGGATAAGGCAACCCAAGTCCAGCAGGTGGATGGATTTTAGAAAGTGACTGAATCTCCCTAGCTACCAACAACTGGTCCAGAAAATGCACCATGTTGTGTTCTGAAAGGCTCCTGGTGGATCTAATGGATACTCCAGACGAAGAGTCAGGACATTCGAGAAATGGGCTATATGCTTGGCCCAGAAACGGGTCTATGGAGGCAGGGTATCGGGTCCGTGGACAAGGTCTGCCAGCATCAAAGTCTCTAGCTTTGAGACCGGAAGCAAAGGAGTCAGATCCAGTAAGGTCAGTACAATGCTCGGTGCCGAAGGAGCCAAAACGGTCAGTTCCAAAATGGAAACTAAAGTCATAGTCAAAGGTGCGCCCTCAGCCGAAGTAGCTACAGGTGCTAAAGTCGAAATAGGCATAGTAAGATCAATGATTGGTGCCAGAGACAGGGCGTGTGCCAAAACAGGCATCGATATCAAAGGTTGAGACAGTCAGAGCCGAGGAAGGTGGAGCCGAAGAGGCAGATTTATGCTTAGACAATAACTTGGGGACCTTAGATTTCCCAGGTTTGCTCTGATCACCCAAGGGTGAAGAAGGAACAGAATGGGATCTCTTTTGTCCTTAGGAGGGGTTGAGACCTCCATCGCAAAAAATGGCCTCTGAGAAGGGAGACTTGAGTAACCCCTTCAGAATGAGTATTTTTGCACTCATTAAGAGTGCGCTGGCTGAAACTTTGACAAATATCACATGGAGGCTGCACCGAAAGGTGGGCCACTCCCAAACAGTATACACAGTCATCACAGTTAGGTAACTTTCCCTTACAAGAAGTACAATGCTTAAAGCCTGAAGTAGCCTTCTTATCAGACATCTTGGTAGAAAAAGGACACCACAGCTAACTGTATAATCCAGTCAACTTCGTTCAAAAAAAAAAAAAAAAAAAAAAAAAATCACAAAAAATCACCAATATAACAATACACTGTATGAAAAGAAGAAAGGGAAACACCTGAATAAAGTTAAAAGCTAACAAGTTAAGCAAGAGAAAACAACACCAGCTATGGTACTGAAGAAATACCACAAGGGTAAGGGAAAAGGCTGTACCAACAATGGTACTTAAAGTTTACCAATGGTAACAGGCAGAGTGGGGTTTGATCCTCGGCCGGGGCGCCGTCTGTGCGGAGTCTGCATGTCCTTCGTGTGGGTTTTCTCCGGGTGCTCCGGTTTCCTCCCGCATCCCAAAGACCTGCTGTAGGTGGATTAGAAACACTAAACTGGCCCTAGGTGGAAGTGCATGCACGTGTGTGCCTTCTGTGGTAGGTTGGCCGCCGGGCTGACAACTCAACACCATGAAACTCCACTGCCAATCATAAGCGGACAGTGATCCGCTGTGGCGACCCCTAACCAGGAAAAGCAGAAAGAAGAAGAACAGGTAGAGTGGAAAGAAGGTTAGACCCAAGAAAAGACACAAGCAATACTAAAGGTTTAGTAAAATATGAAGATATCCAAAAAACTTTTACTCAAATATCAAAAAAGATTACACTTAACTGAGAGCTCGGCTGAAACGTATCTTTATGGCTATGCGGCAAACGAGATCTGAGGTAACAGGGAAAAGGGCATTCTGGGTAGAGACTAAGCTCGAGAGTTTTTTTGGCTGGCACGAGCTTGGTAATAGGCTGACTCAGTTCCGAGGGCTTGGAACTGAACCCATCAGTGATGAATGGAAAGAAGATTAACAACATCAGATCATATATTCTATAGAAAAAAACTATATATGGAGCTCAACATAAAGGATAGTAGTGTCCTTATAACAAATTCATTCTTCCAGAAATCCATTGTGAACAAGGTCAGGGGGTTGGTGGGTGAGAAGTTAAAGAAGAATGAAAATGGAGAACACAGATGGAATGTTATGGTAAGTACATACCTTCTTAATCTCTTGTTGTCAATTTTCATTCTGTCCTCAACTCTTGGGACAGAGTCCCCAGCTACCTAAATTCCCAGGCAGACTAAGGAAGGATACTCCTGAGCACAGATGAGCCAAAGGCTGCCCGCCCCCAACACCAGATCCAGTTTTTAACTAGGGTTAAATGTACGAGGATTGACCCATGTTGCAACCACACACGTCGTCCATGGAAGCCCTAGACAAACACTGAAGTTGCCATGGACCTAGCTGAATGGTCTTTTAAGGGTTTTGGTAATGTTAGACCCAATCTCTTTTGGATGAATGATATGCAATTTGTAAGCAAAAACATTACTATCTCTGAATATCCAATAGACGTAAAATGTATTCTCCTTTACTCTCAAATTTAGGAAAGAAAACTGGCAAATTAATGGACTGACTGAATTCTGACACCACCTTAGGAAGAAAGGAAGTCTTGGTACGTAATGTGATGCTATCCTTAAGGAAGACCAAATAGGGAGGTTTAGAGGACAATGCTTGAAGTTCTGAAATTCTTAAAGCAGAGATAATGGCCACTAGCAAAACAGTTTTCCAGGAAAAGAACTTACCACATTTACCTGCTGGTTCAAAGGGAGAATGAATTAAGGCCTGCAGTACCAAGTTCAGATCCCATGGAGGATTAGGACCTTTGCATTGGGGGGGGTCTTAGTAGGAATGTGCCTCTCAAAAATGCCTTACAAAGTTCAAGAGAGGCCACAGATGGAATTCTAAAATTCAACATGAAAATTAGAGATTGCTGCTAACTTTAATTTAATTGTGAAAAAGCTAACTCCATCATTAAAAACTGATGCCAAAAATTCAATTATGCTACATATAGGAGCTGAAAAGGGGTGCTTTTGTTGTGCCTAGCAAACAAACCTTTTCCATTTACTTGTGTAAAGTCTTCTTGTAGAAGCCTTATGGAAAGACTAAAAAATACAACGGACAGAGGAAGAGAGCATAAATTGCCTGGCTATTGATAGAATTGGAGGAACCACAGCGTTAGCTTGAGGTTTGAGACACCCAGAAGAATCATGCCTGTCGGGAAAGACAGGAGGCCTGGAACTGGATCCAGAATCAAAGGCTGGTAAAGTAGATGGGGCCACAGAAAGGGGAATAGAGTACGTTGAGGCCAGTAAGGCACAATGAGAATAACCCTGCCCTTCAACCTGGCAGCTTTCTGTAAAAATTTTGGGATTAGGGGAAGAGATGGGAAAGCATAAAAAAGACCAGGGTGCCAATCATGGTGTACAGCATCACTCGGCTGACTCTCCCGGAGACAGGATGGGGGCAAAGTAGCTGCTGCATTTGCTGTTTAGGAGAGAAGCCCCATTGACAAAAAATAATTTCTGTCACTTCCATGATGAGAGACCACTAGTGAGAAAGAAGAACGTACCTGCTCAATTTGTCGCTATCACACTGGATTTCTCTGGAATGTATGTTGCTATGACAAAGTGTTTGGATGAGATCACTCATTGCCACACACTCGACACAAGGGGTAAGATCTGGCTCCTCCTTGTTTGTTGATTCACCAAACTACTGACATATTGTCAATCTGTATCGCAATTGTCTCTAAAGGGAGACCATCTTGAAAGGCCTGTAACACTGATATGCAAATTGGCCTCTTCTTGGTCAGCACCATAAGAGACGCGATCTTATGGATCTCCCAGGGGAATCAATACTAGATCCTGGATCTGGGAACTTGTGGACCTGAGAAAGAGGTTGAAAGTTTGAACCTGAAGTGGTAGGATTCGAAGAGGTAGTGAGTCCGGACGTAGACTCACTCGGAGCCATCAAGTCAATCGGATCAGAGGAAGTGCAGATAGATGTAGGTGCAGACATCCTTTGATCAGACTCTTTAGCCATTTTTGTAGGAAGATCGGATTTCTTTGTGTCAGAGCTTTTTTTGCCTTGGAGCCTTGCAAGTCTTTCTCCAGGGGCTCAACCCCCCTCTAAAGTTGATCAGGCAGAAGCCCTTTTAAAATTAACTTATTTCATTGCTCCTGGATTGCCCGAGGATTGAAACCCTCACACATCTTGCAAAGGGAATCCAAATGGGCAGGTGCCAAACAGTAAACACATCTGTCATGTGGGTCTGTGTGGGATTTTCCTATCACACTCCGCGCACCTTTTAAACCCAGTTGGCTTATTCATAATGTTAAATTACAATATGCCCCAAGGCAACCAATTCTAAAATACAAGGGGGGGGGGGCTATAAAGTTTTTTTTTTGTTTAAAAAGAAAGGGCCAAGCAAAGCCCAAAGGCACAGGAAAGATAAGGCAACGAAGAAAAATAGACCCAACACCTAGACCCAACACCCACGAACACAAATAGAAAGGGAGGAGTTATGTAAGATTAAAAAGTTTTAAATATCAAGAGAAAATATTAAAAGCAAATATTTCACTTAACTGAAGAACTCGGAACACTGGAGAACGCTTCTGTACACACTGGTGGGAAACCAGATCTGGGGAGACAGAGCTAGGAGCAGAGGATTGTGGGTAAGGCAGTAGCAAGAAGTTGAAGTCAATTGAAGGCGGCCATGTCAGATCAGAGGATCGGATCCATAACCCATCAGTGAAACAGAAAGAGAGACAACATCAGATCACTTGTTAATCAAAACCAATTTAAAATATGTAAAACAATTTTACCAGTTAGAATCTTATGTTTCTAGTTGGGACGTTACAGAATTCCTGTAGGTCTAACCGTGCAATTTTCACACTTTGAAGTACCATAGATGATCCTATCAGTAAAATCTAGTAGGTTATTTGGTTTAAAAAAAAAAAAAGTCACCATAAGTCCTCAAGTACATTCAGGGTTTTTTTATCTTCTTTAACAAGGCAGATGACCATTGTGCAATAAGTGATTTACAGTGGTAACTTGCCTTACTTTAGGAGTAAAACAATGGGTGTGTTGGTGGGAGGGTATCTGTCATGGACGTGACAATGGTGATGTCATATCCAGAGGGCAAAAACCTTACAGTAATCCCTACCCAAAGATGTATTATATTCCACTGTAGGTTTAGTTTTGTAGAATGAGTGTAATTGTTCGTGTATATACAGATTTAATGATCTGTCCAGGAGAGCAGTTTTCGTTTAAGTTGCAGTTTAATTTATTAAAGTTGGGTGAAAGTGGGGTTCTTTTTAGTTGGAACAGTGCGTTCGCTAAAAACGCAAAGCTTCTTCAGATCTGCCTATGGAAATAGGCACAATCTCATGAAAAATATTAAGGCTAAAAGGTAGTCGTAATTTGTAGTGCATTTGCTTCTTTTCTTAAGCGAATATTTTTTAAAAACACCAAGATGAACCTCTTATATAAACGTCAATTAAATGACTTGGATCAAGCCAGGTAGAAGGGTTTTCTGATTTAGCTGAAGTGCCGCTTGGTGTGGAGTAAGCAGCGTTGTTGAAATTTATTCTGCACTTTTTTTTTGAAAAAAGAAGCAAGTTATGTACTCACCATAGTGTTCCATCTGAGTAGTTGTTCTTGGTCTTCAACCTGTGGGTTCCCGGATCTGACTACCACATATCCAGCATCTGATCCAAGCTCCTCCCCATACCCATAATGTCCCTGTTTCCTTTCTCTCCTCAGATCGAGTTTGCTGCTCAATCTAGTACTCTCACCTGATCCAACAGAACCTTGTCCCTACCAAAAAAAAAAGTCAACAAGGATAAGACAAGAGGCACTTTACGGTGACCACCTCCAATAGTCGTAGGAGCAACCAACAGTTGAAACAAGGCTGGGGGAAGCAGGGAAGGACAGTTGAAGACAAATGAACAACTACTCAGATGGAATGTTATGGTGAGTACATTAGCTGAAGTAGTTGTCTTCTTTAGGTCTTCAACCTGTCGGACACAGTCCCCCAGTGACTAAAAACTTGGGAGACCCTCATGGATGGATATTCCGGACCACGACGGAGCCAAAGGATGCCCTGTTCCTGGATACAATGTCCAGTTTATAATGTGAGATGAAGATATGGAGAAGAGGGCCAAGTAGCAGCAGAACAAATATTGTCCAATGAACCTTTGGACCAAAAAGCCACTGAAGTGGCCTATAGATCTGTTGGAATGCACTTTCACATGACTTAGCGGGGGGATCCCCCTAAAAGACTACACCCGAATGATACATTGGGAAATCCAATGGGAGATCGTAACTTTAGAGAATGGTTTCCCTAATAAGGGTTTGGAGTAAGAGATGAAAAGTTGGTCAGATTTACGAAAGGTTTTTGTCCTGCGCAAGTAGAAATGTTAACTGTCTGTGCACATCGAATAGATGCAATTTGTATTCTCCAGTATGTTGACATTTGGAAAGACCACCAGGAGATTGATCACCTGATTAATGTTGGCCTCTGAAGGTACTTTAGGAAGAAAAGATGGGTTAGTGCACAAGGACACCCTGTCCTTATGAAAAATCCTATAAGGGGCTTTGACCGACAAAGCCTGAAGTTCTGAAACTCTCCTGGTAGAAGTAATGGCCACGAAGAGCGCAGTCTTCCAGGACAGAAATTGCAGATTCACTGAAGCTGCGGGTTCAAGGGGGGGGGGGGTGAAACTAAGGCCTGATGTACTAACGCAAGATCCCACAGTGGCGTAGTGTCCTTCACTGGGGGTCGAAGAAGAAAGGCGTCTTTGAAGGCCTTGCAAAGCTCTGAAGATGCTAAGGAAGCCATATTATCCCCCACGTGATAATTATAAATTGCAGCAAGTTGAACTTCGACTGTGGAAAAACTAGCACCTTGTTGAAAAATTCCAGCACCACAGAAACGGGCAGTGAAAGGGTCTAGTGCATGTTGCAAAGCCAGATTGAAAAGCATTTCCATTTACTGGAGTATACCTTTCTAGTGGAAGACTTATGAGCTACCACCAGGATTCTTTTGACAGGACAGGATAAGCCGGGAGTCCTGACTATCATGGGAAATGGAGCAGCTAAGCAGTGAGCTTTAGACGGACCAGGTCTGGATAGGGGAATCCCTGAGGGATGAGAGATGAGATCCGGAACAGGATCCAATGTCCATGGTGGAGCCATCAGATGAGACCACAGAGAGGGAAACCATACTTGGCGAGGCCAGAATGGGGCAAGGAGGATTATTAGGCTCCTCAGCCTGCGAGCTTTCTGAAGAAATTTTGGTATTTAGGGAAGAGGACTAAGCATGCAGAAGACCAGGGGGCCAAGCATGAATCAGAGTGTCTCTGGGGGAACTCGCTGCATTTCACATTGGAAGGAGACGCGAAGACATCGCAGTAAGGCTGAGCCCACTTGTGAAAAATCCGTTCCGCTACTGAAGGATCCAGAGACCACACGTATGGCATCAGAATAGATCTGCTGAGCCTGTCTGCTAGAATGCTGGACCTCCCCAGGATGTGCGTTGCCACCAGAAAACAGTCAGTGGAGATAACCCACTCCCATACTCTCATGGTGTTGTGACAGAGGGTAAGATTTGGTTCCCCCTTGCTTGTTGGATGTACCAGACCATCAACATATTGTTGGATGTACCAGACCATCAACATATTGTCCGTCTGGGCAGCAATTGTTATTGAGAGAAGAAAGGCATGGAGAACCTGCAACACTAGAAGCACCGCCCTCATCTCCAGGACGTTGAGATGCAATCTGGTCTCGTAGAGGGACCACGTACCTTGGACTGTCCTTCCCGAGCAGTACCGCCCTAGCTGGGAAGCGTCCGTAGTGACCGTGGCCCATGGGGAAAGGTGGAAGAAAGGGACGACCCCAAACAAGGTCCGAAGAATGAATCCACCACAGAAGGGAGTCCCCTGCACACTCGAGAGATTCGAACAGAGTGAGTCAACGGAAAATCTAGCCAGGACTATCGTACTGCAAGGGTCCACTGAAGAATCTGCATGTGAAGGCGGGCTAAGGGTAAGAGATTGACTGTAGCTGCCATGGACCCCAGTGCCCTTAATACCATCTCCGCTGTCAGGAACGGAGTTTGAAAAATGCATAGAATGTGTAGCTTCAGTGTGTGTATCCTGTCTGGAGTAAAACATTTTGGTTTGAATAGAGTCTAAACATGTCCCCATGAAGTCTAACATTTGGACTGGGGCCAGAGATGATTTGTGGAGATTGATGGTAATGCCCAACTTCCGGGCCAGGAGAAGAAAGGAATCCCTCTCGCTTGACAAAGTTGATGCCTGGAATGGGCAGCGAGGAGACAATAGTCCAGGTATGGGAATATCCGCCTGTACACCCTGGAGTCTCAGGTGAGCCACTACTGCTGACATCACTTTGGTAAACACCCTGGGGGCTGTGGTGAGACCAATGTGGAGCACTCAATTGGTAATAATTGGCTCCTAGCCGGAAGCGGAGAAACCTCAAAGCACCTGCCCATTTTGATGTGATAGGATACATCCTGGAGGTCGATAGAGTACATCCAATCATTCTCCTGCATGAAAGGCAGGATAGATTGAAGGGTGGCCATCTGGAACTTAATTTGGCCACTGACAGGTTCAAGGTGGAAAGGTCCAAAATGGGTCTTGGATCCCCCGTTTTCTTTGGCACCAAAAAGAACCTGGAATAAATGCCTGATCCAGAGTGGTCTGGGAGGGCAGGTTGAATGACTCGTTTTCCTAGCAGCTTTGCCATTTTCAGTAATGCATCCTCTCTGTGAGTGGGTGGAACATCCTGGAGGTGTTTGAGAGCTGTAGGTGACTCCAGAAAGGGACTGAATAGCCCCTGGATATAATTTGCAACAGCCAACGATCTTTCGTGATGGACTCCCACTCCGTTAGGTGTGGCGAGAGACGGCGCCAGACTGCCTCCAGAGAGAAGCAGTTGGGCAACCATTTAGGGTTGCTGAACAGGTCGGTCTGAGAAAGGCTCTCGAGACCAGTAATTTCTAGGACCCCCTCCGCCCCTAGGGTGGTGTCTGTCAAATTGCCCTCTGCCCCTGGGGAAGGTGAGCCGTGAGTGTCCTGGGGAAAACTGAGATTTTGGGAACCACATCATCTTGATCCCTCGCTGATTCCTAGAGAAGGATCACTGAGGGGCCAAAAAGTGGATTCCGATGGTAGACAGTCTTCCCGTCCTTCTCACTCTGAACTAGTGTGTCATGTACTGACTGCCCAAAAAGGGAAAAACTATCGTACGGGGTATTGGTAAATGACGTCTTAAAAGGGCTTCGAAAACAGACAGCGCTGGAGTCAGGCGTGTCACCTGATGGCAACGCCTGTACTGGCAGCTGCAGCAGCTCCCTTGATCATGTGAGAAAGGAGATGCATAGAGGTATCTGCAACTGAATTTAGGGTGACCAAACGAGCAAAAAACACCTTCTTGCCCTCTGCCGACATGGACCCAGGGGTCGACTCAGCGAGGATCTTCACCAGGTCTCGCTGCAGGCGAATCACGTGTGCCATGTAAATTCAGTGCCCTTAAAGAGCAGGTCGCTGATGCATACACCCACTTCCCAAAACACTCCACTGTCCATGACTCCCATTCAGGAGGGTAGACAGAGCTCTCAAGTGAGTTCCTTCCTAGTGGAAGCTGCCACCACCATGGCATGAACCAGGATCCCTTTTGCCAGTAAGATCCGTCTGAAGGGAGGGGCTCAAAACCTTGTCCAGACATTTGGGAATGGGCTCTACCATGTCCGGTTCCTTCAACGGCTGAGATGTAATGAGATGCACTAAGGGATATGCTAGAGGGGACACCCTGGACAGAGGGTCCTGCGCCAAATGCCTCAAGGAACACAGATTCGTCAGAGGTAGGTTTTTGGACAGACCACCCCCCCCTTTTTGGAAAATGAGTTCCATGATGTCTTCAAAGGAGATATCCTCAAGGAGGTGACCAGGGGGGACCTTTACCTTTCTCCAAATTGGTGTCTTCAGTGAGAGACTCCGGTGGGAAGTCTTAAGTGCCTCCTTTTGCATGTACGTTTGTGAAGGACCTCCTCAGTGGGGATCTCTGGGGAGGACATGCCAATGTCTTGCTGTTCCCAAGAGAGAGCATCCTAAGGCAAAGAGATGCCAGGCTGTCTCTGAGACGGCAAAATGGCCAGATCCACGCCAAAAATGGAGGGAGCTGGGGTGGGGTCTGAAGACTAGAAGGTCAAGGGTCTCAAAAGAAATCGAGAGAACTTTCTCCACCACGCTGAAAGCAGATAGGAAACAGACATCCTGAGAAAGGACAATGGAGGAACAGTCATCCTTTGATCTGACTGGGGAATCTGAGCTGAACCTCCAGGTGTCTAGATACCAAGGGGAAGGCTCCACTCTGACACACACTGAGCAAACACCGACCCCTCAAATCTGATGCTGAGGCTATGGCTCTGAGGCTCTGTTAGATCCAAGCTAGTCGGATCAGACCTGCTCAAGAGGTCATGGTCGGCGTTGAGGTATAAGGTACAGTCGGAGCTGCCCCCTCGACAGTGTCCTCGGATCTAAGGACTCTGAAACCAGAGGTCAGATCAGAGAAGGAGTAATAGGGATGAAAAAGGGCTGCGTGCTCCCCACTCCAAAGGGAGAGGGGGCAGGCAAGACTCCCATCTGCATATCTGGGTGTGAATGAACTTCTGCATCATGTTATCCATCTTCGCTTTGCTAAGGCTAGGGTTGGAGTGGGAGGAAGAGGTGACAGACACCGGCCTGAAGGGGCAGTGAGGAGAAGCCTGAGCTGGTGACCGGATCCACAGCTCCTCTGGCTAGAGAGAGAACTGAGGAGAATGGAGCCGGGGAGACTTTGGCCTCGGAGCTGACCTAACTTTAGGTGGAGGGCCGGCCAAAGCAGAGCGATCTGGGGTCAATTCTTTGGCCTATCTCTCTTGGAAGATTGGTCTCCATCCCTGGTCCTCTTAGTGGGAGTGAGTTCCAGAGGTCGGGGAGGTGGCAGGGGCAGAAGCCAGGGCTGCAGGGACTTGAGTCCCTGCAGAGGAAGAAGGTCCTTAACGAGTTTGTTTCTCCTGTCCATGAGTGCCCGGGGATTAAACCCGGCACAGATGGAACTGAAGGTTTTAAGATGGGCTGCCCCAAACACAAAGGGGAGGTAGAAAGCAGAGAAATAAATGGAGAGAGAGGAAACGGGAAGATTTTTCATCAAAAACAGCACTTACCAAAACTTTTACAGCAGAGAGCTTGGATCACGATGCAGACATGTAGTGTGGCAAACAAGATCTGAAGGGAGGAAGGAGACAGGGGCATTATGGGTACAGGGAGCAGCTTTGAGCTTGCATCAGATGCTGGATATGCGGCAGAGTCAGATCAGAGACAGATCCAGGAACCCATAGGTTGAAGAACAAATGAAGATAACTACTTCAGAACTAAATTTTTGTTTCAGGAGCACTTGACTAAATGCACCTCTTCCATAAACATCTTAAATGATATGCAAATCATGTCAGGTGAAAGGGTTTTCTGACTGTTAGCTTGCCATATGGATCGCAAGCAGCTCATTGTGGTTAGTGTTTAAATGTATGTAGTTCGCAGCATTATAGTCTGTAAAAGTGAAGGGAGTGGTGGTAATGCTAGCTTAGTGTGGTTTTAATGAGTTATGGGGATTAGTGGTGCCACGTTCCATTGGGGAAACAGTAGTTTCGGCTTTATAAATGCTTGAAAGGTTAGAAGAGAATCTTTTTTTGCTATAATGCCAGGCTTTTGAGTGGAGGTTTTAGGGCGGAAAATATTTGCTACCGATATAAAACTGCTTCCAGTAAAATTGCTAATAAAAATCCTCACTGACACCACCATATCCACTATGCTTCTTCTGATCTGCCTAAAGGAACTTGGCTAATAGCCAATAGGGATTGCAAATAAAGTTAAGGCAGTCAGGTTATAATGATGTCGCCATTTTTTGTTGTGTAATAGTTTCTTTCATTAAAATATATTCAGTAATGAGAAAAAGTTATGTACTCACCATAACGTTCCATCTGTGTTATCCATTTTCATTCTTCAACTGTTGGTTCGGCTCTGACTCAGCAGTTACTGAAGCTCATGGTATCCAAAAAGCTCAAGCTTCTCCCTTACCGAAAATGCACCAACCCCCAACATACCCCAGATCTTCTTTGCTGATTTTACCTAAAGTGGTATCTGCCAATATGCATATATAGACACACAAATTTGTACCTGTCCTACAGAGGCAACGGTCTGCAGTGCAATCATAAAGGACAGTGGTGTCCTTACAACATTTTGTTCTTAGAGAAGATTATTGAAATAAAGGATGGGGTTGGTGGGCGGGAAGTTGAGGAAGAATGAAAATGAACACCACCAATAGAATATTTAAGTGAATACATAACTTCTTTATCGAATTTCGATTTTCATTCCATCCTCAACTGTTGTGACAGTCACCAGCTACCTAAAACCTTGGGTGGACACTAAGGAAGGAGATTCCGGAGCACAGCTGAACCAAAAGCTACTCTCAGAGACCAGATCTAATTTGTAATGAGTGATGGTTATGAAGATTTGCCCAAGTTGCAGCTGCACACAAGTCATCCATGGAAGCCCTGGATAGAAATACTGAAGAAGCCAACCTGGACCCAACTGAATGGGCTCTTACTGGTTATGTTAAGGTTAGACCCAGTTTGTTGTAGATAAAATACAGCCAGCCATCTGTCTGGAGTTGCGTTTACACGTGGCTTGCCCAATTTCAAATCTGAAAAGGAAAAATAATTGGTGTCTCTTTCTGACTTTTTTTATCCTATGTAAATAATAATGAATTCCAAAAGAAGTGAATTCCGAACGCTCAGCAGAACAAAAACAATGTAAATATTAGAAGAGTGTTGCACCACAAATAATAGTATTTCGTCTCGAGTTTTCAAACGTACTAAACAACCAAGATGGCGAATAAGTAGCTTCAAAACAACAGCTTTCAGTAACAGGCTTTTGCCACACTAAATCCACAATATATAAAACATAGAGCTTTGCTATTGTAAAAATCAGATGGCGTTATAATTCCACAGCTTTAAAACGTGTAGATACCATAAAAACAGGAAAAACTAACATAAAAGTGAAGAACCCTTCTGATGTACACAACGGACAAGTGCTTTCAGCTTTTTCAAGCTTTCTTCAGATACAAGTAGGTAAACAGGGTTCAGTGTTTAAAAACTAGTATCATCCAATGAAACAACCTACAGTGAGTGATGAATGTTAACCAATCAAGTTAGTCCATTGATACACACCTCTATAGCATTCCGACGAACATAAAATTAAAACTCTATTTAAAACACTTTGTTTAAAATATAACACAATAGTTTAACATTTCTTTGGACAAACTCAAGCATATTTTCAGAAGGGATGATAGTAAAATCTTTTCAGTGGGTTCTAGTTGAAAACAAGCTCTACATAGCCAAGATTTAAGAGAAAAAATAAATAGAGATGGCCATTTGGAGCACTCCTTTTTATTTCATTTCGACAGTTTCTTTAGTGCAACAGGGTCCAAATCAGCATACCTTACGGTTTTCAGCATAGAAAGCAAAACAAATTATGAGTAGGCATAACTCATTGCTCGTCTATTTTTAAGAAAGGGTTTTAAGGGAACACAGCCATTAAGGCCAGGGGAGCTTATCTGCTCTCAGCCGCATTATCCATTTAGCTTCCTCTCTCTGTCAGATTGGTCAGGTCTCCTTCTCTTGAAGTAAAATGCATCTTGGAAATGACCATGAAAACAAAGCTATGTCCTTCATGCTCACGTAAATGAAGGAAAAGAGAAATTGTTTCCTTTTGGTTCTGTATATCAGAATGAGGTTTGATAATTCTTTCTTTTAGGTTCATATTAGTTTTTCCAACATAAAATGCTGTGCAGGAAGTACAGGTAGCTATGTAAACAATATTGCTGGTTAGGCAATTAGCTAATCCTTGAAAAACAAATGTCTGTTTAGTAACCGGATGCTTGAATGTGTTACTACAATTGATTACATTGCAGACCTCGCAGAAGCCACATTTCTTTGTTCCTGATGAATTGTTATGTACATAGCTGGTGCATGTCCCGTCATTTGAACATAAAATTCTTTTAAGATTCTTTTTATTTTTAAAAAGGAAACTTGGGTTATCTCCTACAATCTCTTTTAGCTTTTTGTCCGAAGTTAGAATCGGCCAAAACTTTTTGATCACTTGGCATACATTATCATGGTCCATAGTGCAAGTCAGGTTGACCTTTAAATTAAATGTTCTTTTAAGTATAGCTGAGGATGGTGTACTTTCGCCTTCTCTAACCTTAGAAGAATAAAAAAGGTTTACCTTTTCCTTTACGTATGTCAGTAATCCTGGTCTTGTTTAATTCTAAACTTCTTTTTCCATAGCCTCGTTGGCTAAAATTTTTAATGAGACTCTCTTCTTCCTGGAGAAAGGTTTCCTCTTCTGTACATAACTTTGAAATCCTTGCAATTTGATTTTCAACAATGTTAGAGAAAATATGCCTGGGATGCATACTGGAAAAGTGGAGCAAGTGGTTTCGCCACATATCTTTTCCTATAGAGGCAAGTGTCTATACCCCTTTCCGGATCAAGAAACAGTCTTACATCCAGAAACTCAATCATATCTCTGGATGTTTTTACATCAAATTTCAGGAAAGTAGTTGTCTGTGACAAAGTTAACAAAGCATCTTAAATCTCATCTGCCTGTCCATACAATAAAGGTGTTATCCACAAACCGGTTGTATAGAATTATTTGGTCATTTCAAATATTATTAGCATCCTTGGACCAACCTCTCTCACAGTTGGCTAAAACCAAGTTTGCATAACTATTGGCACGGAGTACCCATGGCAACCCCCCTTTCTCTGCCTGTAGTAACTATTGTCATAGGTAAACACATTGTTACTCCAGCACGATTTCCAAAAGATCACATACAAAGCGTGATTCTACCATCTCTTCAGTTAGAAATTCTATTATTGCTTCAATGCCGCAATTATTTGGTATGCTATTTTTTACGTAATGTTCCTAGATCTAATGGACATGGAGAGAAAGAAGTTAGCGACAGTCTTTATGTCTGGCGCGACTAATCCACTGATTCAGTTGAATCTTGCAACAAGTGAGTTCACAGTTGTTGAAACTGAAAAGGTTGACCTAAACTTTGAATTTTTAAAACCGTTGAAAATGCGGCCTTTAAGCTAAAGAGATTACAACGGCAATGTTTCCATATGGAAGCCTGCCTACATCATCAGGTTATTCCTAGAGTTCTCAGGGTCAGGTGTATACCCAGTTATAGGAACACCTACCCTGAGCTTTTGGCCAAGTGGCAAGCAATTAATATACAGGCAAGTTTCAGTTATATGAAACTGCTGGTAGACTTCTTTAAGCCTCAAGAAGAAGAAATGAGCACTTTGATAGAGGAGAAACAAAAAACTTGAAAGTATGAATTTGACAATTTCATGAAACTGAAGAATTTACAGGATAAGCTAACAGCATATGAAGTTAAGCTAAAAGGCATTAAGAGCCAGAAATTAATGAGACTTTAATGATATACAGAGAGGCCATTTATTTGAATGGCCTAAAGTCAGAAACTTCAATGAGCATCTACGGAAAGAAGACAGAAATCCTGAGCAGAGAGGTATAACTATGCACACTTATAATAACCATAAACCTCGAGATCTTCTGGTTAGTGCACAAGTCCATTACATGGATAAACAAGAGTCTATTGTCAGAACAGTCCCGAATGGGAGTATTGTCACTAATGAAAATGCCTGCGTTATCGAACAAGAACATGATTCAGATGTAACTATTAATGTTAATACCAGTCCTTTTAATAATACTGGTATCAATGGTCATCCACTAGGAACAATACCAAAGAGAGGAGCACAACACGTTACTATTACAGAGCAGTTCCCTTTTTTAATGATGAACAAAGTCTCTCGAACAGGGAGATCTGTAAGCAGAGAGAGAAAGAAAAGGAAAGTGACAATAACTTCTTTAGTGGTTAATATTTCGAACATTCAGCTCACTCATTCTCAGATAGATGAATTTGCTCTGGACCTTAGAATGTTTGGAAGGAATCTTACTTTGAAGTATATTTTTGGGGATGGCAATGATAAATGTCCCATCAAAAGCAACATTATGCTCAAGAAACCGAGCACATTTGTTCCTCTTAACCATCCAGCCGTGGATTCTTTCATTCATGCCTGTGAAGAGGAGTTGAGAACAAGAATGTCTCATAAAGGGAAACCGTTTTTCAATCTAACTAAAGAAGAAAATCAGGCACTCAAAGAACTTAAAGGAATGATATTGTGGTTAAACATGCTGACAAAGGAGGTGCCATAGTGATAATGGATGCAATAACGTATGTCCAATGGATGAAAGAATTAAGTGATAGAAAGACCTATTCCCTGATCAGCAAGAATGAACTAAATATAATGAAACGGAAGATCCAGCAGGTTCTTTATGACATGCTATTGCAAAGAGAGATTAATGAGTATTTGCATGATCTTTTTGTCACTGAGCACCCCACTATACCAACTATCAGTGGATTACCAAAAATTCATAAAAATCCTAAATGCCCACCTTTGCGACCAATTGTGGCAGGCAGAGGATGGTTGACGGAATCTATTTCTATGTTTATTGAATAACAACTAAAAAAAGATGCTACCTGGGGCCGTTATTATGATTAAAGATACAGCTGAGTTTCTACAACACCTATATATACCTCTAGAACATCATGATGATCTTGAGAGTCTGTTATTGGTAATCTTAGACGTGAATAGTTTATTCATCTCCATACCAAATTACAGCATTGAAGCAATAAGAGAATTTCTAACTGAAGAGATGGTAGAATCACGCCTGGTATGTGATCATTTGGAAATCGTGTTGGAGTACAATGTGTTTACCTATGACAACAGTTACTACTGGCAGAGATGGGGATTTGCCATGGGCACGCCCTGTGCCAATGGTCATGCAAACTTGGTTTTAGCCAACTGGGAGAGAGGTTGGTCCAAGGATGCTAATAATATTTGGAATGACCAAATAATTCTATACAACCGGTTTGTAGATGACACCTTTATTGTATGGAAAGGCAAAGAAGAAGATTTAAGATGCTTTGTTAACTTTCTGTCACAGACAACTACTTTCCTGAAATTTGATGTAAAAACATCCAGAGAGATGATTGAGCTTCTGGATGTGAGACTGTGGGGAATAGACACTTGCCTCTATAGGAAAGCTATGCGGCGAAACCACTTGCTCCACTTTTCCAGTATGTATCCCAGGCATATTTTCTCTAACATTGTTGAAAATCAAATTGCAAGGATTTCAAAGTTATGTACAGAGGAGGAAACCTTTCTCCAGGAAGAAGAGAGGCTTATTAAAAATTTTAGCCAACAAGGCTATGGAAAAAGACGTTAAGAATTAAAGACCAGAATTACTGACAGTACACCATCCTCAGCTACACAATTGTAGTAACACATTCAAGCATACTGTTACTAAACAGACATTTGTTTTTAAAGGATTAGCTAATTGCCTAACCAGCAATATGGTTTACATAGCTACCTGTACTTCCTGCACAGCATTTTATGTTGGAAAAACTAATATGAAACTAAAAGAAAGAATTATCAATCATCATTCTGATATACGGAACCAAAAGGAAACAAATTCTCTTTTCCTTCATTTACGTGAGCATGAGGGACATAGCTTTGTTTTCATGGTCATTTCCAAGATACATTTTACTTCAAGTGAAGGAGACCTGACCAATCTGACAGAGAGAGGAAGCTAAATGGATAATGCGGCTGAGAGCAGATAAGCCCCCCCCTGGCCTTAATGGCTGTGTTCCCTTAAAACCTTTTCTTAAAAACAGACGAGCAATGAGTTATGCCTACTCATGATCTGTTTTGCTTTCTATGCTGAAAACCTTAAGGTATGCTGATTTGGACCCTGTTGCACTAAAGAAACTGTCGAAATGAAATAAAAGGAGTGCTCCAAATGGCCATCTCCATTTATTTTTTCTCTTAAAATCTTGGCTTTTATGTAGAGCTCGTTTTCAACTAGAACCCACTGAAAAAATTTTACGATCATCCCTTCTGAAAATATGCTCGAGTTTGTCCAAAGAAATGTTAAACTGTTGTTATATTTTAAACAAAGTTTTAATATAAAGAGTTTTAATTTTATGTTCGTCTGAATGCTATGGAGATATGTACCAATGGATTAACTTGATTGGTTAACATTCGTCACTCACTGTAGGTTGGTTCATTGGACGATACTAGTTTTTAAACACTGAACTCTTGTTTACCTACTTGGATCTGAAGAAGGCTTGAAAAAGCTGAAAGCGCTTGTCCGTTGTTTACATCAGAAGGGTTCTTCACTTTTATGTTCGTTTTTTCTGTTTTTATGTTATCTACAGGTTTTAAAGCTGTGGAATTATAACACCATCTGATTTTTTTTAACAGCAAAGCTTTATGTTTTATATATTGTGGCTTTAGTAAGCCAAAAGCCTGTCACTGAAAGCTGTTGTTTTGAAGCTACTTATTCGCCATCTTGGTTGTTTAGTACATTTGAAAACTCAGACAAAATACTATTATTTGTGGTGCAACGATCTTCTAATATTTACAATGTAAATAAAAATGTAATCACCTGTGAACATCCAAAGAATGCAACATATACTACCCCTTGCTTGCATATTTAGGAAAGAATACTGGCAAATTAATGGACTGACTGATAATGGATTCTAACAACACCTTGGGAAGGAAAGACATTTGTTTGTAAGGCAACTGTATCCTTACGAAAAATCAAGTAAGGAGTTTTTGATGACCAGGCTTGAATCTCAAATTCTTTTAGCTGAAGTAATAGCCACTAAAAAGACAGTTTTCCAAGTCAGGAACAATGTCACATTTAGCTGCTGGTGGAAAGGGGGAATGAATTAAGGCCTGCAGTATTCAAGGTCAAATCCTACGGTAAAGTAGGGTCTTTATACGGGGGTTCTGAAAAGAAGAGTGCCTGCTCAAGAATGCTTTACTAAGTTTAGAAGAGGCCACAAATTTTGATATCCAATATGAAAATTAGATATTGCTGCTATTTGAACCTTAATGGTAGAGGAGCTTGCCCTTTCATTAAAGATCAAAGCTAAAATTTAAAGTAGGTTATGTATCGGAGCTAAAAAGGGGTTAATATTTTTTTTATTGTGCCCAGTAAACAAACTGTTTCTATTTACACAAATACAGCTTTCTTTTTGAAGTTTCATGGAAAGATAAACAAGATATGACAGATAGGGGAAGACAGCATCAATTGCCTGGCTACTGATAGAATTTGAGAAACCACACTGTTAGCTTGAGGTTTAAGGTATCCAGATAAGCCATGTCTGTAGGATGTGACAGGGGATTTGGAATCAGATCCAGAATCCAAGGTTGGCAAAGATGATGAGGCCACAGGAAGAGGAACCAAATCTGACAACTATGATAAGGCCACATGAAAGAGGAACCAAACCTGATGAAGCCAGTAAGGTGCAACAAGGATGACTTTGCTCTTCAACCTGGTGGCTTTTTGCAGGAATAATTTCGGAAGTAGACAAATTAGTGGGAAAGCATAACATAGACCAGGGGGCCAATCGTGAAGTACAGCTCCCCTCAGTGACCTCCCCTGAGGAGGGATTAGGGGAAAGTAGCTGCTGAATTTGCTGTTTAGGTGAGAAGCAAAAAGGATTGCAGCAAGGTTGGCACCAGTGGCAGAAAATCATTTCTGCTACTTTTCTGTTGACAGACAACTCGTGAGGTAGAAGAAAGCACCTGCTGAATTTCTCTGCTACCACTGTAGATTTCCTGGGAATGTGCATTGCTATGAGAAAGCAGTTGGATGAGATCGCCCAGTGCCACACTCGAGTGCTTCCCAACATAACAGGCAAGATCTGGTCCCTACCTGTTGATGTACCAAACCACGGACATTGCCAATTTGAATCACAATTGTCCCTAAAGGAGGAGAGTTCGGGAAAGAGACCTGCAACTCAAAGCACTGCTCATCTCTAGGACACGAATATGCAAAGCTGGCCTCTTCGGGGGACCAAGTGCCTTGGACTGTTCTCTCCAGAAAGAGCCCCCCCCCCCAATCTGGGAAGCATCCATGATAGCTATTAGCCTTGGGTTGAGGGAGAATGAAAGAATGGCCTTGTATAACTTTATCCACAACCACAGGTGCCTCTTGCATGCCCGAGTGATCCTTGATTGCGTTGACATGCACCTGGTGAAGAATGGACCATTGTATTCTTAGAATCCACTGTAGAATTCTCATATAAAATCCTGCTAGAGGAACTAAAATTATGGCAGCTGACCAACTCCAAAGCCTGAAGGATCAACTGGCTGAAACATGACTTGGAATCTTGTGGTCTGTACTCTTGAGAGAGGAAGAGAAGCTGTCACTGATGTCGTGTGAAAACTGCTATGAATTCCAAAATTTGAGTTGGCTGTAGGTGAGACTTGTCATAATTCATGGTTATCCCCAGATGAAAACAAATCTTAAATACCTGATCTCTTGCCCTTATTAAAAGATGCCTGGTCGGGGCGGTAATGAGCCAGTCATCTAGATATGGAAACACAAGGAATCCCTGCAATCTCAAGTGAGCTGTCACCATTAACATGCACTTGGCAAACACCCGGGGGGGCTGTAGTGAGGCCAAAGGGCAGTGCTCTGAACTGGAAATGACTGGCTCCCAGACAGAAGCTTAAGTACAGTCTGGATTGCCTTTTCATCCTTATTTAATAGTATGCAAAGTCTACCGACCACATCCAGTCATCCTTGCCCAGGAAGGGGAGAATGGACTGAACCATGACCATCTGAAACTTTAGATGTTGAACTGACTTGTTAAAGTTGTTGAGACCCAAAATGGTCTCCAGTCCCGTTTTCTTTGGCACAAATCTTGAGTAAGTTCTGGATTCTATTTGGTCTTGCGTGACCTCCTGGATGACTCTTCATAGTGCTACCTCTTGCCTCTTCTGACTGGGTGGAACATCGGGAATGTTACATACAGTTGGGAGGTGGAAGGGAAAAGAGAATTATATAACCTCTGGAAATAATCCTCGGCACTCGTATCTTTCGTTATGTCTAGACAGGCTCTCTGGTGCAGGAATAGTTGACCTCCTTTCATGTGCGCTGTTAGGGTTTTTCACAAGATGGCAGCACCTTATACGGCTGCTGCCTCTTCGGCTTATGGTATATGTCCATTTTTCTTTTAGAGTCTGCTTGGGGTCGGAAGTGTAGCGAGATGCAGCCGTGGTGTTGGACTATTTGGACCGTTGGGACTTGCTTGGAGTAGCTGGAGAGGCTGGGATGGTTGGTCTGGTCATGTTGCAGTGATTTGGGCCTGTGTGTGGGAGATGTGCAGAGAGCAGCTGATGGTGGAAACCAGAGTGTCTGATGGCGTCAGATGGTTTTGTGTTGGATCTCAATGCGGTTCGATGGAGAAAACTGGACCAATGCTGGTGCGGAAATGAGGTTGGGATGGTGTGGATCATGAAAAGTGTTCGTGGAGGTCTCTGGATGGAGAGCAACATCAAGGACGGATGGTGGGACCCAACTGTCTGTCTGCTGGATATGTGCTGATCCACATTTTTGTTGGGTCATTGGAACTGGACTGATTTGCCAGTGTGGAGATGGAGCTTTGGTTGGCTTGGACTCTGTGCAGTGTATGTGTTATGTCTATCCATGAGCTTGAAGAAACAAGTTTCATTCAGCTATGCACTTTTTGGTTGTATGGTCTGAATGACAGTTTTGTTTGACTGGGTCTATCAGAGAGGTCTCAAGACCCTTGGTTTTGTATGCTTCCTCTACCATTAGTGTCCCCTCTGCCCCTAAGGAAAGTTTCTACACGCGTGCCCTGGAAAGAACCCTAGGAACTTCTGAACTATATCTTCCAACCCCCTCATTGATTCCAAGAAAATAATCTTTGAGTTGTCGAAAAACGTACGACCACTGCAGAGAGGGTCTTTCCATAATGTGTATTTCACTTTTGAGCCAAACAATGAATTCCCATCAAAGTAAGCATTGATGAACAAGGATGTGAAGGGCTATGCAAAAATCACATAAGCGCATCCAGGCATGACACCTAATGGATATGCCTGAACCCGCTACCCTTGAGGCAACTTCGCCTGCATGCAAAATAAACCTCATGGATGAATTTGAGATGGACTAGAGGGTAGTCAACTGACAGGCCAAAGACGACTGGGCCTCAGCAGAAACGGTCCCTGAAAGGGATTTCAAAAGTTCTTTGATCAAATCCCTTTGCAACCTATTAAATGTGCCAAATAGTTCAGCAATCTAAGAGCAACGGTCGCGGATGCAAAGACATGCTTCACAAATCTGTCCATCACCCTAGACTACCTGTTAGGGAATGAACAGAGGAACTTTGTTCAGCAAGTTCCTTCTTGGTGGCCGATGCCATAACCATGGCACTCATAGGCATCCCCTTACTCAAATTCCTTTTCTATAGGTGGAGCCAGAATACTATCTGGCCTCTTGGAGACTAAGCTCAAATGAGTCAGGCTCCTTCCCACCCGATGACAGACCAAAATCAATGAACTCGTCAGTGGGTGAAATAACCCAGGAGGTAGATAGACCAGCTCTAAAGGCCTCCAGAAATATGGACTCCTCTAGTGAAAGTTTGCTAGGAGTCCAGCCACCTCAAGGATATCTCTGAATGAGACATCTTCCAGGGGTGATCATGGGGATGCCCTTCACCCTCGTTGAAATTCAATATCCAAGTGCCTACTCTTGCACTCTTTCTTCCTAGGGACTTCGAGGTGGTGTGCTCCAGGAAGCGTCAATGAAACCATGGTCTAGGGGTCGCAAACGGGCTGTCCTTGTGGAGTAGAATGATGAGGCTCTAAGCTTAGACACATCTGGGAGTTCGACAGAAGATCCGAGGGGGTTGGGTCTTTCAGTCGTATCAGAGCAGAAACTGCCCTCTTCACTACCTTGAAGACAGACTGCTCCAGAGTAGGACCTCGGTGCCGAGAAAGCAGGCTTCTAGACACAGTCTCCTCCCACACCGAAGGCAATCTCCAAGGAGGACGTCTGAGCTGAGTTATCCAGTGCTGAAACACCAAGGTGTAGAGTCTGCTCCAAAACCATCAGAATAGACTCCCAATGCCTCGGATCCAACATGGATGCTTTGGCTGTGACAGTCATACAGATACGAAAATACAGCTGCAGCACTCAGACTTTGCTTTGGATCCAAGCCAGACATACATCGAAGGCTCGGATCCAGGGACTCTGATGTAGAAGGCAAAGAACTCATAAGGTCATCCAGACAAAACCTGAATAAATGTCTGAAGTCTGGATGAATAGGGATGTGATGTTAAGAATCGTTAAGTCTAGTGTTTCCAGGAACTTGAAAGAATATGAAGAGGTAACAGTGCCCATATTCAAAATCTCACTTCACAAGTCAACAGAAACATGTTTAGGAAAGAAAGATCCAAAATGAGTCTCCAAGCATTTTTCTTTCTTTGGCAGTAGAAACATCCTTGAATAAAACCCCTTTCCAACCTGGAAAGGAGGAACTGATTTTATCGCTCCTTGGGACAGCATGTTATGAACAGATGAAAACAAGACAGTCTGATCTTGAGAATGGGGAATGACTGCCTGGAAAGTAAGAATTTTCATTTTTTTTCCACTGCCATATGTAATCCTGATGAATGGTTTTCAAAACTCATTTGTCTGAAACTATCTGATACCAAAGAGAAAAATGGAGATTCAACTTTCTGGAAGAAAAAGGGATCGAAGAGGAGGGTCACAGTGGCTCTTCAATAGTCAGACATGCAGGACTGTCCTTGGTTTTAGGAGCTTTAACACTTTTGGAACCCCTTTGTCATTTCTTCTTAAATGTTTGTTTACCTGAAATTTTGTTGAGACTGTTTATTCTTTTTGTCAAGACTGGATGAGATGGAAAACTCCTTTGGAAAATTTGGAAGAGGAAGGCTGAAAATATTATCCCAGGATCAGCTTGTCCCTTTCATCATACTTTTTGATCACCTCTGCAACAGATGGGTCAAACACAATCTCTATCCAAGGGAAAATTTAGTCTCATTTTTAACTTCATCTGGCATGTTCTGAGAGTACAGTCATGCAAACCTAAAACAGCACCAGTCCAGTGGCCATAGCCCTAGTAGTACTATGAGTCTCATACAGACTGTAGAGACTGACAAGTCAAAATTCTGAAAAATCAGAGTTGCAGAAATGTACACTTCTCCCCGTACCCATCAATAATTTTCCTACCCTTAACTGAGTGTAGGACTGGAATTTGTTACGGGATTAGCAGCTATGGTATCAACCAGAGCTATAGCTGCTGGGTCAGGTTTGGGAATAATGTATACAATTTTCAATAGACTGGAAACTTTATACGTTCTTTCGGCCTTTTTAGAGAGCTGGCTGACTGTCAGGAAAACTGAAGGCAGTAATACACACATCCATTAAAGCAGACAGAACAGGAGAAATGGGTGTAGGTTCTGGAAAATCCTTCTGTTAACAACTTATAGCATTTTCTGAGGAACTGAGAAACCCCAGCATTCTCCCAATGAATACAATGACACATTCTAGTTACAGTCCCAGAAAGAGAGAAACCCCCAGAGGGAGAATCGGAAACTGAGCTCTCATAAGTCTGAATAAGAAATCTGAGGGGAAAAAAAAAACATCTGTCCTTGCATCTTCCTATTCAGATTCAGAATTTTGAATCTCTTCAGGAAAAGAGGTACAGTAAACTCAGCTAACCGGAACTCAAGAAACCAGAGGAAAAAAAAAAATCAAAGAAATACAGTACAGTATGAATTCACTTTTTCATATGTTGCACTTTATTTTCCCCCTGCAGAAACATAATTTACCTTTTTAGAGTTTTAAAAAGGAAGATACAAAAATTCCCTCTCTGCCCAACCTGAAAACAAGTCAAACCAAACAAGTCAAATTGCTAAAATGTCAACACACACTCCATACTCAACTCAGTTTGCATCAGATCGCAAATTCTCTCTCCTATCTCTCACACACACACACTTCAGCTTTCATACATCGCTCCGATTTCTCACACAGTCGCTTCTGCTTTCATACATGCATTCACTCTCTCTCTATGCTCAGGTCATTCAATTCCAATCCACTCAGCGTGCCACTGAAAACTGTTCTGCATGCCACGGTTTCTAGTGTAAATATAAGTTTAAAATATTATTCCAGCTAGGCTTTTAATTGCTTATTTTAATATTAAAGTCAAATCAATACAGTGTTTATGGTATAGTATAGAGTACAGTATTTGTCAGGTCTGTTTTTAAAAGCAACTCTCAAACAACCAGAAACTACACTTATCTGGCATCTAACAATCCCCATGGGTGCCGGTTAAAAGAGTTTACTGTATCCTTTTTTACCAGAAGCTAATTTACAAGGATCAATAGTCTGAATTAAACCCTGAGCCAGGCCCAGTAATCTACTCCTAACCAAAGAAATTTGAGTAGTAGATGCATGTTTGGCTTTTGTTTCTTTTTGACAGGAAAGATGGGTCCAACTGTGTTAACGGCAGCAGCTTCCCAAAGGATGGGTACAACATTCTGACACAAAAGGGAAACCTTCCCCTTTCCCCATCCCATGTCTAGCAAGAATGGTTCCCCTTACTCACTAAGTGAACCCCAACAGCAACACAGGACATGTGACTAACCCCAGTCCATAGCAGCTGTAGCTGCTACGCTAGAGGGATCTGGGGTAAAAGATGAGTGGGCTGAGGTACAAATTGCCACAGCAGTCACATACCTGTGGTGGAGGCAAACTGCTATTCAACTGTGGTGGCAAATGTAGTTTTTTTTTTTTTTGAGCTCGGAAAAAGGAATGACCATCAGACTGATCATCTGCTCCATGATCAAGCTGAAAAGTGTGCCCCTTTACCAGGTAAGAGGAACAGCACATGCCGGTAAATACTGCTCCATGATCAAGCTGAAAATTGTGCCCCTTTACCAGGGAAGAGGAACAGCACATGCCGGTAAATACTACCAGTCTACTAAAGTTACTTCTTTGACAGAAACACACAGTAAAAAATCATTTTAAAACACTATGCCAGCCCCACAAAAAGTAAACATTTCTTCACAGATAAATTCAGTTACTTTACATCTCGTTAAAACTGACAGGAAAAACGAGTGCTCTATTTAAAAGCATATTACCAGTCTCATGATGGTCCATTAAAACACAACACTCCTACCTTTAAAATAACTTTCCAGCAGAGGAAAAAGATAAAACGGCAATAAAAAAAAAATTTGAAGGATTTTTCCCCAAAATGAACTGCTGGCCAGCAAAGGCTTCGCCCCTAAACACGTCTTTTAGTCAACTCAGCTTGAGCAGTTTGACAATTTGGATGTGTGAAAGGTGCCTTAAAGCTTTGGAAGTGCGGCTGTTACATCTTCAAGAACCCATCTGAGTAGGACTATATGTGGCCAGGGAAGAGCAAAGTCACTTGAGTATTCCTTGACTTAGTGTCCTTGATTTTGGGGGATTCCTGAATTCTAACTCCCCTGCCATTTCTTCTTAAAATGACAGTTTACCTGCATTTTGCAGAGTATTTATTTTGTTAGAGAATCCCATAAAAAATTTGGAAAAGAGGGCTGAAAATCTTTGGAGATTCCCTGTATCAACTTACACATTTTATCAGGCTTTTTGATAACCTCTGCAGCAGAGAAAGCAAAAACTCTACCCAAAGGAGATTTTAAATTCTTATTTTTGACATCTGGGAGGTTCTGAGAAAGTAGTCAGGCAAACCTCACGAAAACATTACCAGTGGCCATAGCCCTGGAAGATGCATCAACTGAGTCATATACACACACTAAACAAGGAATTGTGAGTTATACAATGGAATAAATTAAAACAGATTTTTTTTCTCAAGACAAAACTGTAGATAAAAAAAGTACAGTTTTGTACCTACCATAAATGTAGATGTTCGAAGATCCACATTGCTGCAGTCCTTACATATGGGTAGTCCGCTGTCCTCGGTCAGCCCGAATACCAAAG
>NC_056728.1:1364978910-1365083930 GCF_019279795.1 Protopterus annectens | reverse complement strand
GGTTAAAAATTCTGAAACAAAATCCAAGCCAACTGAAAAAAGCTACAGGTAATTTATCAGCAATGGTACAAAAATTCCCAATGAATTGAGAAGAAACAATATCATACAGTCCTATAAACTAGTAGAAAGAGAGACAAGTAGTGGAAACGCACAAGGCCTAGAGGAACAACCATGACCAACCACTCAGAAAATATACATTTTTTTTAAATTTACAACATATGGGAGGGTAGGAGGAAAGAAGAAGTGAAAGACCCAAAGAAATATGGTAATTTGAAATACCAAATACACTTTACTTATCTCCCAAAGGCTTGAGCCACAAAAAACATGTCTGGTCACTGGAAGCAGCAAATGAGATCTGGTGTTTGGAAAGGGAGGAGCTTGAGCTACAGATGCTGTCTGATCCAAAGCCCAATGGTTGCCACCTTTTCAAATGCCCAAAGTGGGACATTTTTGGTATAAACATCAGATTTTGCAGGCTGAAACATACCCACGGCCAGTACAAAAGGACAGAACTTTACTTTTTTGCTTAAATATAAAAGCTTATTCTTCTAGCATTTTAGTTGCTTATTCTCTTGTGTATAACATTTAGGTGTTTCAGATACAGAATAACTGTTTTATGCAACTATTACATAAAATATAGGAAATAATTTTGTCCTGAAATCTCAGGACATTTACCATTTTTACAATTTTGCAGGACACAACTGCACAAAGAGGGACTGCCCCTAGTAATGTGGGACAGGTGGTAATCCTATTGAGGAATGGACGAAAAAAAAGGTTACGTACTCACCATAACATTCCATCTGTGATTTTCTCTTCAATCTGTGGGTTTGGACCCAAGGATCGAATCACACACTGCCGCCAACCAAAGCTCTGACATCTGAGCAACTCCTCTACCCATAATGCTCCTCTCCTGCAAATTCTATACCTCATCTAATCAAACAATTAGAAAGAAATCACCCAAAGACAATAGGGCAAGTCAAAAAGGAGTACTTCAAGAGCTCAAACAGTAACGAAATACTGGTCCACATAATTCCATTACATTTTTCAACAGGTAGGGGAATGGAGGAAGGGAAGGTTAAAGAGCAAATGAGTGGCAACACTGATGGAATGTTATGTTGAGTACATAACTTCTTTATCTGATGTTGTTGCCTTCATTTGCTCTTCAACCTGTGGGACAGAGTCCCCAGTTATAGAAGAACTTGGGTGGCCCTCAAGGAAAGATATTCCAGAGCACAGTAGAACCAAAGGAGGCTCTGTTCCTGGAAAATGATGTCTAGTTTGCAATGTGATATAAAAGTATGGTGGTTCGACCAAGTAGCATCTGAACAAGTTTCTTCAATTGGAAGTTTCGACCAAAAGGCTGAAGAGGTGGAAACAGACAATGTGACACATAAGGGGATGCCTCTTGTGCAGTAAGCAAGTTTAAATGCAACCAGTAATCCAATGAGCCAGGGTAACCTTGGAAACTGGTTTACCCAACCTGGACTTAGAAAATGAAACAAAGAATTTTGGTTCGATCCAAATAGAAACAAAGCTCTCTGTGCACGTCCAGCGTATGAAGTTAATACTCTCCTCGGTTTTGAAAATTAGGAAAAAAAGGCAGGTTGCTAAACCAAGTTGTTAGCCTCAGAAGCGACCTTGGGCAGAAAGGAAGGGTTAGTACACAAAGTAGCTCTGTCCTTGTGAAAAATCAAATATGGAGACTTGCAAGACAAAGCCTGTAATTCAGATGCTCTTTTGGATGAGGTAATGGCCACCAAGAACATGGTTTTCCAGGTCGGAAACTTTAAATCTACCTTGTCTGAAGGCTTGAAAGGGAGTGAGACTAAGGCCTGTAAAACATGGTGAGATCCCAGGAGGCAACAGGTTCCTTGATAGGAGGACGAAGGAGAAAGGTGCCTTTTAATAAGGCCTTGCAAAATTTAGATGAGGCTAGAGAAAACAAATTTTCCCCTATATGAAAACTGGAAATGCCTGCCAGTTGCACTTTCACCTCAGAAAAACTAGCTCCATTATGAAGTATACAAAACAGGAAATTCAGATTGTTCTGATGAGCCCAAATAGAGAATCTCTTCCACTTACTATTGTATAGCTTCCTCGCTGACGGTTTGTGTGTCGCAATCAAAATTTCTAACTGGGGAAGAAAGCCCAGTAGTAGCCATCATTAGAAGTGGAGTAACCAAGCAGTTAGTTTCAGGTTCATGAGATCTAGATGGGAGTGTCCAGAGGGATGGGACAACAGATCTAGAGAGGAATCCAGAGTCCATAGTGGACAGACCAGGTGAGACTAAAGGAAGGGGAATCAAACTTGTCAGTGCCAAAATGGAGCAATGAGAATCACTAGGCACTTCAATATCGGAGCATTCTGCAGAAATTTGGGAATGAGGGGAAGAGAAGGATAGGCATAAAGTAGATCGGGTGGGGGGGGGGCAAGCATGGACTAGTGTCCTTCGTGTCCTTCTGTGACTGTCCCTGAGGAACGACCAGGGCAAGAAAAGTACAGTTTTGTACCTACCATAAATGTAGATGTTCGAAGATCCACATTGCTGCAGTCCTTACACTTGGGTAGTCCGCTGTCCTCGGTCGGCCCGAATATCAAAGTATAAGGCTGACGTCGGTCAAGGCGCATTTGACTGACATCAGGACGTCAGGGTACAAATGCGCATGACCGACGTCATATCCTCAGTCTTTTCTTGCCCCAGATGTCAGAAGACCCTAAAAATAAAGGTCAAATCCAAAAGACAGCAAACAAACAACCAACCACCCTTGCAGTAATTATATGTACAATATATACAATATTTACAACCCAACCCACACACAACCACCTCTAACTACAGAGGGACGGAGAGGGAGGAGTAATTGGACTGCAGCAATGTGGATCTTGAACATCTACATTTTATGGTAGGTACAAAACTGTACTATGTTCTTCATCTCACATTGCTGCAGTCCTTACACTTGTAGAATCCCAAAGCAGAGGAAAGGGAGGATGGCCAAACTATAAGGAAGCAGGAGCTGCCAAAATGCCCTGCAAAACAGCAGTGGCAAAACCAGCCCTGGATTTTTGAGTAAAGTGGTAGGTGATAATGCCTAGAGAAAGTATGCACTGAACTCCAAGTAGCTGCCTCCAAAATATCTTTGGTTGCTACCCCCTCAAAAGCTGTCAAGTGGCAGTAGCCCTAGTGGAATGAGGCCTAATCCCAGCTGGAATCTCCTTGCCATGATGGGAGTAACAGAAAGCAATGCAAAACCCAATCCACTTAGAAATAGTTTGTTTTGACACAGGCTTGCCCTGAGAACTCAAAACAAAAGAAACAAATAACTGCTGAGACTGCCTGAACCCCTTAGTTCTGTCCAAATAATATACGCAACTGCCTGTGTACATCTAAAGTGTGCAAAATCTTTTCCCCTTGATTTTGGGGATTTGCATAAAAAGTAGGCAAATGAATAGTTTGGTTTAAAAGCCACACTAGAAACCACCTTAGGCATAAAGGAAGGATTAGTGCGTAAAAGATACCCTATCCTGATGGAAAATCAAGAAAGGCTCAACTGCCATAAGGGCCTGTAATTCAGAAACCCTTCTTGCAGAGGTAATGGCCAACAAAAGGCAGTCTTCCGTGATAAATATTTCAACTCAGAAGTAGCTGCAGGCTCAAAAGGTTGTAGAGTGAGTTTCTCCAACACAAAATTGAGATCCCAAGCAGGAGTAGGGCTCTCATGGGGTCTTAAATTCTTTGCCCCTCTAAGAAACTGCTTGAACAAAGGATGAGAAAACAATGGAGGTCACATTCATAGTGAGCTGAAATTGCTGCAGCATGAACCTTAATAGAAGAAGAAGGACAAACCTTTGTCCAGTAACTCAGTAAGATATTGAAGAGCCACACTTAAATTAGGCTCAGAAACATCAAAATCCTTTGCTGTACTCCAAAATAAAAATCTCTTCCATTTATCTGCGTACACTTTCCTTGTACTAGGCCTTCTAGCTTCCAAAATCACATTCAAAACTTGTTGAGGAAGTTGAGACCCTTTATGGTTTAAAACAG
Organism: Protopterus annectens; assembly: GCF_019279795.1. NCBI lineage: Eukaryota > Metazoa > Chordata > Ceratodontiformes > Protopteridae > Protopterus > Protopterus annectens. The sequence goes on along the minus strand of NC_056728.1, from coordinate 1,365,079,890 downwards.
AATATGCCAGGCTGTTAGGTGAAGAGAGTGAAGTTTGACATTGAGCAAATGGCTGTCCTCCTGTGACAACAGGTGTGGGATCGAAGGCAAAGGCCATGGAGGCTTCCGTGCCAGACTTCTCAGTAATGGGTACCAGTGCTGTCGAGGCCAATCTGGAGCTATTAAAATCATCCTTGGCTTGTCCTGTCTGACCTTTAGAAGTACCTTTGGGAGGAGGAGAGAGGCAGAGGTGGAAAGGCATACATGAGGTGCTCCACTTGAAAGAAAGAGCATCCACTTTCCAAGCTGTGGGATGAAACCTTTTTGTGCAAAACTTTGGCAGCTGATGGTTTAGTGGAGAAGCGAACAGATCTATGTCTGGAGTTCCCCATGACACTGTCAATTTCTGAAATACATGAGGATCCAATTTCCATTCGTGGGGATCCATAATTCGTCTGCTCAACACATCTGCTAAGGAGTTCTGTGCTCCTGGCAGAAACCTTGCTTGAAGATTGAGCTGTAAGCTGAGAGCAGTCTCCCACAAAATCATTGCTTGCCTGCATAGAGGATAAGAATGTGTTCCCCCTTGTTTGTTGATGTACCACATGACAGTTGTGTTGTCTGTTAGAATCAACACCTAACCTGGAAGAAGTAAATCCTTGAAAGCTATCAATGCAAACTGGACTGCTAACATCTCCTTCAGGTTGATATGTAGATGTTGTAGTCTGACAGGCCACTTGTCTTGTATCCACTTTCCATTTAGATGAGCTCCCCAAGCTTTGTCTGAGGCATCTGTCGTTAAAATCCTGACCTAGCCTCTGGCGGGTCACAGAGAGTCCTTGTTTAGGTGACATTCCTGAGGCCACCACAAAAATTCCTTTTGAATGCAAGGTATTATTTGAATGACAGTGTCCAGATCCTGGCAGTGCTGTGTCCATACATTTTTGAGATAGAATACCATTGCAGCTTCCTCATATGCAGTTTGGCATTAGGAAGCACCAGAATACAAGATGCCATGAACCCTAAGGCTTGAAGGACTGTCCTTGCAGTCAGCCGGACTGATAGAGATAGTTGATGGAAGTAAAGGGAAAGACTGTTTTGTTTGTCCGGGGTTAGAAAGGCCATCTGGGATCCTGTATTCAGTCTTACACCCAGAAAGCACACCTTAATGTCTTGAGGGTACTAGACTGGACTTTATTTCGTTCACAGAATACCCCAGGCATCTTAGCACTGCTATCACATATTCCAAATGCTGAAGAAGCTCGTCCCTTTCTTGAGCCAGAATCAGGCAATTGTCGTCCAAATAAGGATAGATCTGTATTCCTTTTAGCCTGAAGAAAGCTATCACTGGAGCCAGAACTTTCGTGAACACTCTGAAGCAGTAGATAAGCCAAAGGGCAATGCAGAGAACTGATAGTGAGAAGTCCCAGCTCGAAAACGCAGATACTTCCTGCAACTTAGTCTGATAGGAACATGAAGGTAAGCCTCCTTGAGATCCAAAGTTACCATCCAATGGTCTTTGCCCAGCAGAGGTAAAAGCTGTTGTAACGTCAACATTTTGAACTTGGGAATGTCCAGATAAGTGTTGAGGATAGATAAATCCAAAATTAGTCCCCACGTGTTCCCCTTCTTTGGTACTAGGAACAGGCGAGAATAAAATCCTAGGCCCACTTCTGGCAGAATGGCCCCTATTTGGAGTAACAGAGAAATTTGCTTGTGTGCCTCTATTCTTTGTTGAGGAGGAACGTCCGGCATGCCTTTGAAAGGAGGCAAGGTATGGAAATAAAACCTGTAACCGTGGTGTATGATATCCAATACCCATCTGTCTTGGGTAATTAAGTTCCAATTTTCTTTGAAAAGTGCCAACCTTCCTCCCAAAGGTGCTGCCAGACGAGAAGGTTCTGGCAGCTGAAAAGGTAGGTCATTGGGTCTGTTTACGAAAGGACTGACCCCTGCCCTCACCCGAAGACTGTGCAGGAGAACTCCCTGTTCTAGGCCTGAAAGAGCCTGAGCTCTGCCCTACCACGTCTAGATCTGCCCCTAGACTGGGAATCATAAGAAGGATCGTCCACCCCTTAGTAGGCCAATTTCTACTAAACTTTGAGGCTGAACCTGCAAAAATCTTTAACAGTCTGCATAGACTTAGCCTTGTCCTCCATTTTCTTTAAAACTGCCTCAACAGGATAACCAAACAACACATCAGATTGTAAAGGAGCATCTAAAATCCTTGTTTTAACATGGTCAGATAAATTTTGATCCCTCAGCCAGGCGTGCCTGCGAAGAACTGACCCAGTGGCAGCCACCCTAGCCGAGGCCTGTACAGCATCAAAACCACATTGCAAAGAATGCTTACCCACCTGTTCAGAAACATGTACTAAATCTTGTAACTCTTTACAATCAATACCTTCCGCGAGAGCATCAACCTTAGACTTCAATTGTGAAAGGAGATAGTTTTGGTATTTCAACATGTGAAACTGGAAATTCAAAGCCCTCATAGCTAGAGTGGAAGAAGTATAAACTTTCTTTCCCCATCTATCCAAAGCCCTGGCCTCTTTATCTGCAGGAACCGGATTCTTGACAACAGAAGCCTTAACACCTTTAGGGCCCTGGCTAACAGTTTCTGGGTCTGCCCTAGGACTCTTAAAAAGATACTTATGAGCTTCAGGCACCCTGTAATACCTATCCGGTTTAACAGGAGCAGGAGGCAAAGAATCAGGATTAAGAGAAGCCTCTGTAAAAACATCTTCCACTACATCCAAAACAGGAGGTATAGCCAAAGGCCTATGCTGGGGTAAAAATAAAAACTCCCTAAGCCTTTTCCTGGAATCAGAGAAATCCTGACCTTCCCACTTAAAATGCTCCCTCATGGAATGAAGAGTTTCTGAAAAAGAAAAATCCTCAGGAGGAGAAGCAGAAGGAGTAGAATCATCCACATCAGAATCAGAATAGGGAGAATACTCCTGCAAGTCTTCAGCCGAAGACTCAGAAACATCCGAAGCCTGCTCCAAACTCCCTAGCTCAGGCTCCACCCTAGGCCTCTTATCAGGAGGGGGTAAAGAACCCCTAATCAAGATAATCAAATCTTCTGCCATTTTAAGCATATGCTTCTTGGGCACAGTTCCTGAAGAACTAGGGGTAACACCAACAGAAGCTAAACCTGGCCTGCCCCTAGGAGAAGCCTTGGAAACCGAAGGAGAGGGCCTAACCACCCTAGGCAGTGAGGGGAGTATAGTAACCTGAGAAGCCCCATCAGCCTGGCCTGCCTCCTGAGAGGCCACATCCTGCAATAACAAAGTTTCACCCTGGGATCCCAAAGAAACCTCCGGTAAAACTACCGGCTCCACCGACGCCTCTAAAGAACCGGCGTCCGGTACAGACGGTTCCTCCAGCCTAGGTTTAACTGCTTTGTCCTTGCGCTTCTTCGAAGAAGCGGGCGTCGGAGCATCCGACGGCATTTTATAATTGCACCGCTTCCCGAAGACTAACCTGGCACAATCTAACCTTCTCTTTATAGTGCGCTTGTTGAATCTAGCACAAGAGCGACACCCAACAACGTCGTTCTCAGGCCCAAATCAAGGAATACACAAAGTATGGTAGTCTCTATGCGTATCTGTTTCCCACAAGAAATACAATTATTTACTTTTTCTGACATCCGTAAATCACTGAGGCAAGAAAAACTAAAATATTCCCCAACGGGTACCAGCCAACTTTGACTCAGTCTGAAACTCCAAACCGAACAATTTCAGAACGCCAACCGGCACTTGCAACGCTGCTTCTGCATCGGACCATGCGGCAAAAAAGACTGAGGATATGACGTCGGTCATGCGCATTTGTACCCTGACGTCCTGATGTCAGTCAAATGCGCCTTGACCGACGTCAGCCTTATACTTTGATATTCGGGCCGACCGAGGACAGCGGACTACCCAAGTGTAAGGACTGCAGCAATGTGAGATGAAGAACATCTCACTACACTTGGTGTTGGACGGAGACACAAAAAATGGAGCAAGGCTGGCCCCATCTCTAGATGATCATATTCGCCACTGAAGGATTTAGAGACCACTCCAAGCACAGAATGGTCCTGGAGCCTGTCCGCCAGGATTATTGACTTCTCTGGAATGTGCATTGGTATGAGAAAGTGGTTGGAAGAAATTGCCTATTGCCACATCCTCATGGCCTCTCAACACAAGGGGCAAGATCTGGTCCCTCCTCGCTTGTTGATTTACCAGACCACTGACATGTTTTCCATCTGAAAAAGAAGTTATGTACCTACCAAACGTTCTATGTTAGTTGTCTTCTTCTCGCCTTCTTTCTTGCTGGTTGGGATCCTCGGCTCAGACTCGGCCATCTTCTAAAGCTCGAGAGCTGCCTACTGGCTCGAGGCCCCCTATATCCCATGATGCCTGGCGCTAGATACCCAGATCTTGTTTGGTAAGACTAACTGCAGACATAAGAAGAAAGGAATCCTATCCTAGAATGCACATATCCTACTGAAGAGACTACTAGTCAGAAAGGAAGAGCTGGAGTAGACTCAGCCAGTGAAAAATCAAGAGGAACTCTTCTCGGTCCACTAGGATAGGGGGATGGAGGGTGGGATGCAAGAAAGAAGGCGAGAAGAAGACAACTAACTTGGAACATTATGGTAGGTACATAACTTCTTTATGTTAAGTCTATCTATAGTCCATCTCGCCTTCATTCTTGCTGGTTGGGGACAGCGTCCCTAGCACCTAAAATTCTGGGTGGCTCATCGGAACAGACTCTTCAGAACAGTGGAACCAAAATCAGCTCTGCTCCTAGAACCCACATCCAACTTGTAATGAGAAATGAAAGTATGTGGATTGGCCCACGTAGCCACAGCACAAATAGATTCCATGGGCAACCTAGCCTGAAAGGCCACCGAAGTGGCTAAAGCTCTGGTGGAGTGACCTTTTGGTTTGACTAGCAATTCTTTATTCCTCAGTTGATATATAAATGTGATGATAGAAGTCAACCATCTGGACAAGGTTACTTTGGAGACTGGAAGACCTTGTTTACCCAAAGAATAAGACAGGAAAAGTTGGTCCTATGCAAATAAAAGCGTAGTTGCCTGTGAACATCTAACTGATGCAACTTGTATTCTGCCCTGTTGGAGTGGTTAGGAAAAAACACTGTGAGGTCAATGGACTGATTTAAGTTATTCTCTGAATAGACCTTAGGAAGGAAGGAAGGAAGGAAGGATTAGTCCTGAGAGCAACCCTGTCATTGTGGAACACCAGGTACGGAGGACGGATAGAAAGAGCCTGAAGTTCCGAAACTCTTCTGGCATAGCTATCAGAAAAAGGGTTTTCCAAGATAAGAACTTCAAGGAACAAGAAGCTGCAGGTTCAAAAGGTGGCAGAATTAGAGAAGCTAAAATCAAATTTAGATCCAATGGTGGTGGAGATCTCTGAGCAGAGTGGTCCCTTTGAGAAAAGCTTTACATAGCTTATGAGACAGGATATTGTTTTCAGACAGGCCAATGTAAAAATTTGAAATTGCAGCTAACTGAACTCTAATTGTAGCAGAAGTGGACCCAGCATGGAGAGCTCCGCAAGAAATTCCAAAATGTGGTGTACAGGGGCTGAAAAGGGGTCTATACTCATAGCCTCTGCCCAAGAAGAAAAACGTTTCCACTTACAAGCGTAAGTTTTTCTAGTCGTAGACTTGTGTGATGACAAAATGATTTCACGCACAGAGGGGGAGATATCTGGAAGTATGGCTAAAGTTGGAAGTGGAGCAACCAACCAGTGAGCTGGAGAGATCATAAGGATTGGTGCAGCCCGCCCGATTGATGAATCAGAAGGTCTGGAACTAGGTCCAGAGTCCAAGGCTGCTCGAGAAGATGGTGATGCAGGAACGGGAACCATATTTGTCGAGGCCAGTAAGGAAAAATGAGGATAATTTTGCAGCCCAATACGGTAGCTTTCTGTATTAGCTTTGGGATTAGGGGAAAAGGAGGGAATGCATAAAGAAGTCCCTGAGGCCAATCTTGGACTAGAGCGTCTCTGGGGGAATGTCCGGGAAGTGGAAGGAGAGAGAAGTTGCTCCACTTGCTGTTGAAGGGAGTTGCAAAAAGGTCGCAGCAAGGTTGGCCCCATCTGCGGAACATTTGGTCCGCAACTACCTGATTTAGAGACCACTCGTGAGGCATGAGAATTGCTCTGCTCAGCTTGTCTGCTACGATGTTGGACCTCAATCAGAAACCGTTGAGAAGAGATCGCCCACTACCAGAGTCTGAGTGCTTCTCGACATAGGGGGTAGGACCTGGTTCTGCCCTGCTTGTTGATGTACCACACTACTGACATATTGTCCGTTTGAATTGCAATGGCCCTGGTAGGAAGAGAGTCCTGAAGAGCTTGCAACGCTAAGAGCACGGCCCTCAACTCCAAGACGTTTATATGCAGATGGTACTCGTGAGGTTGCCAGGTGCCTTGGACTGTTCTGCCCTGGTAATGCCCCCCCACCCAATCAGGGAGGCGTCTGTGGTCACCGTAGCAACTGGCGGGGGGAGCACAAATGGTCTGCCGTGGGACACTGATGTGGAGACCATCCACCACGCAAGGTGCTCCTTGCATGCTTGTGTGATAATCATGTAAGACATGGGAAGCTGCTGGAAGGACCATTGGGTGAACAGAAGCCACTGAAGAAACCTCATGTGAAAACGAGCTAGAGGGAGAAGTATGATCGCTGCTGCCATGAGACCTAGAGTTTGGAGGACGAACCTGGCTTGGATTTTTTTGCATGCTAATAAAACCTACACATGTTGGCGAATCACTAATACCCTGTCTGGCGGAAGGCTCGCTGACATGTCTCTGGTATTTAAATTTGCGCAATACAGACTTTTCAAAATTTATTGTGATACCTAGCCTGGATCAAGTCTCAATAATGCAGTCTCTGGCTCGCAGAAGGTGATGCCTGGTAGTGGCAGTGAGTAGCCAGTCGTCTAGATATGGAAACACCTGGAATCCCTGCCTTCTCAGGTGAGCGGTAACTACTGCCATACATTTGAACACCCTGGGGGCTGTGTTGAGACCAAAGGGCAGAGCTCTGAACTGATAATGGCTGGCTCCCAGCCAGAAGCGAAGGAATCTTCTGGAGTGTCTGTCCATTTTGATGTGGTAGTACGCATCCTGAAGATCTAGAGAGCACATCCAATTGTCCTGATCCAGGAAGGGTAAAATGGACTGTAGCGTGACCATCTGAAACTTCGTTCTTTGTACAGACCTGTTCAGTCTGCTGAGATCCAGAATGGGTTTCCAGTCCCCTGTCTTTTTTGGTACCAAAAAGAACCTCGAGTAGATTCCGGATACTTGTTGGTCTGCTGGGACTTGCTGGATGGCCCTTTTTCTTAGCAGTTTTGAGACTTCTTGAACTGCTTGGTCCCTTAGATTGGTTGGAACGTCTGGAAGGGACTTGTTTGACCTTAAGGGGGTGCGAACAAAGGGAATTCTGTACCCTCCAGATATAACAGACTGTACCCATCTGTCTTGTGTTATGTCTTGCCAGGCTCTTGGGTACAGCGATAATCTTCCCCCGACTGCCTCCAGATGCAGGCAGTCGGGCAACCCTTCAGGGATGCTGGAAGGGCTTCTCAGAGAAGGATTCTCTGCTGCCCTGATTTTGCAGACCCCCTCTGCCACGAGGGCAGCGTCTATTATTGTTCCCTCCTCTGCCCCTGGAGGGAAACTCACCACGTGTGTCCGGCAAGGCTCCCTGGGATTTCCAGAACCACATCTTCCCACTCTTCTGACCCTTGGGATATGGTCTGGAAGGAGTGGAAAAACAGACTCCTACGGCAGAGAGTCTCTTGCCTTTCTGCTTACACCTGGTAAGGGTGTCCTTCACCTGTGATCCAAAGAGAGAGGAACCATCAAAGGAGGTGTTGGTGAAAGACGCTCTGAAAGGTTCCACAAAGTTACACAGCCGCATCCAAGCGTGCCTCCTTAGGGCAACGCCTGTGCCTGCGGCTCTACTTGCACCATCGGCTGCATATAGTTTCATGGAGGAGTTTACCACTGAATTAAGAGTCGCCAGCTGGGTGGCTGCCTTAGCCTGGGCCCCATCAGTTGATGGATCTCGGAGGGCATCTCCAAACTCTTTAAGGAGATCCCTCTGAAGACGGGTAAAGTGGCACAAATAATTCAGGGACCTCATGGAAAAGGTCGCTGAAGAGAACATCCGCTTCTCATATCTGTCCATCGTCCTGACTCCTTGTTAGGGGGATGGACAGATGTAGAAGTTTCTGCCAACTCCTCCTTTGTGGCAGCCGCTACCACCATGGCATCAACGGGGACACCTTTAGTCAAAAACTGTTTGTCTTGTGGTGCAGTAATGAATTTGGCAGGTCTTCTGGGGGTCAGTTCCACTGTGTCTGGAGCTGACCACGCCTTCACAGCCACCGCAGACATCAGTGGGTCGAAAGGCAGAGACACCCAGGAGGTGGAAGGTCAGGATCCAAACACGTCCAGGAATACAGACTCATCCTCAGAAGGGCTTAGGGCAGTCCAGTTCCCCCTCTAAGCATCTCAAGAATGTCTGAGAAGGAGACATCTTCACAGGGGGATCTTGGGGACCCTTCCGAATCCTCTAAGTCGGTATCTGATGTGACAGACTCAGGGGGAGTCAACATGCTTCCACTTGCATTTACTCTTACGAGGTGGCTCCTCTAAATGATCAGAGGAGGCCTCGGAAGAGGAAGATATACCTAAAGGGGTGTCCTGGAGCGCTGGATCCCCACACTTGGAGTCTGGAAGAGGGGCAGAGGCTGACGCAGGCACCATAGGGGGAGGAGCCGATGGGGTCGATCGTGGGACTGATTCAGGGGCCAGTACACTCATCACCTCAAAGGCGTCCCTGCCCAGATGCAGAGAGGGCTCCAGTTCCGAAGAAACCAGAATCCCTCCCCACACCAAGGGGGACGGCTCCGAGGCAGATGTGGGAGCAGAGCTCACCTGAGCCGAAGCCCCGAGGGGGAGAGTGGGGTCGGACAAGTGTCCGATGCCACTCGCCCCCTCGGAGCCGACAAGGGAGTCCCAGCGCCCAGATCCCTCCAGGGACGGTACCATGAAAGGGATCGGAGCAGATGACGAAACCGAAGGAGAAGGTATCGGAGCAGACGGTTCCATGACTCCAACCCCAACGAACTCCGGCTCCGAGCTCAAAGGACGAGTCGGAGGAGGAATATCTACAGACGTGGACGGAGCAGACACCTGATGAGGGGGGGCTGGACAACATTTTGGCTAGGGCCTGCGATTTCAGCAACCTACTGACCACTCTTTCCAAGTCATGGTCCAAAAGTCTTGAGGACCGAGAAGAGTGGGATGAGAGATTACTACGCTCCGACTGGAGCAGAGGTGATCTCTGAGCCGAACGTATCGACTCCAGAGAAGGAGACCTAGATCTTTTGAGACTCTCAGACGGCTCCAAAGAAAGTGTCGGAGCCGACTGGGAGGTAAGGACATCCAGCCGGAGCAGAGATGGATGGTATAGCTTCACCAGACTGCTCCGAAATGGGAGCCGAAGGTTTAGGTGGCCTGGAAGATTTCACGGGCTGAGCCTTAGCCGGTGAATCTTGGGGCTTAAGCAAACCCCGCAGTATCAGCTTGTTTTTGCGCTCCTGCAGGACACGGACTGAAAGCATGGCAAATCGAGCAAGAGTCCTACAGGTGCACGGCGCCCAGACAATAAACACAAGAATTGTGACCATCTGTCAAGAGACATCTTCTGACAGCATGAGTCACACTTCTTGAATCCGGATGGCTTAGGATCCTTGGACATTGTGAAGGAAAAACCAAGGAAAAAAAGAAACAAACACACAAAAGTTAAGGTAACTAACCAATAGAAATTACAGACTACAGTCACCAAAACCAAAAGCATACAGAAAAACAGTTTTTTTAAAAGGAAAGTAGATAGAGAGAAAAGGTTATCCTCTAACTTAAATGGAAAAACATTTCGAGGTAAGGAAAGGGAGAGGGGGGGGCACTAATTTAAACAAGTTTCTGAGGAGAAGTAACTAGCTACAATACAGTTTATATAGAACGACTTATTCTACAAAAAAAAAAGACTTATGACAGGAAAAAAACAACGATAATAAAGGTTTTATACGACCTGAGCCAGTTGAACAACCTCGCAGCAGAAGGGACAAACGAGATCGGAGTATCTAGCGTCAGGCATCATGGGATATTGGGGGCCTCGAGCCAGTAGGCAGCTCTCGAGCTTTAGAAGATGGCTGAGTCTGAGCAGAGGATTGGCTCCGAACCCAACCAACAAGAATGAAGGCGAGATAGACAACTTATCAATAGTTCCCATGGGGAGAGAGGAATGAAGGGCTTGCAATGCAAGAAATATCGCTCTCCTCTCCAGAAGACTTATATGCAAGTTGGTCTCTAGGGGGGACCATGTGCCTTGGACTGTTTGTCCCAGTTAATACCCCACCCACCCTAACTGGGATTCTTCCATGGTCAGAGGCCTGAGGAGGGTGAAGGATGAACGGGCAGCCCTGAAGATCCTCAGACTGGATCCACCATAGAAGAGATCATTTGTATACTGGTGAAATGGGTAGTACAGGAGGGACCACTGGATGCTAATATCAATTGAAGTACTCATGTGAAGGCAAGCTAGAAGTATCAGGGTGAATGCGGCCACCATGGACCCCAAGGCCCGTAGGACAAGACAAGATTTGCTGGGGGAGAAGTAATGTCCATAATCTGTTTGACATGAACCCTTAAAGTGGAAATTCTGTTCAGAGGAAGAAGGGCTATAGAGAATGAATGGTATCCAGTTGGGCTCCAATGAAGTCTATGACTTGGACCGGTTGAAGCGGAGACTTTTTCAGGTTGATAGAGATGCCCAAGGTCGAGGTTAGGCAAAATAGAAATTCTCTAGCTTCTAGACGTCAATGCCTGATGGAAGCAGTTAGACAACTGTCGTGGTATGGAAACACCTGGAATCCTTGCAGTCTCAGGTGAGCTGACAAATGCCATGCATCTGGTGAACACCCTAGGGGCTGTGGTGAGACCAAAGAGCAGCACTCTGAACTGCCGATTGGTTTCTAGCCGGAAGCGGAGGAACCTTCTGGAGTGCCTGTTCATCTTAATGTGATAGTCCTGAAGGTCTATAGATTACATCCAATTGTCTTTCTGCAGGAAGGGCCGAATGGACTATATCATGACCATTCGGAAGTTTGAACTGGCAACAGATTTGTTGAGGTGGTAAGGTCCAGAATGGGCCTGAGGTCCCCTTTTTTTGGGCACTAAAAAGAATCTGGAGTAGATGCCTTATCCGAGCTGGTCTGGGGATACACTTTTGATGACTTTTTGAGAGCAACTTTAAAATCTTTAAGGATCCAGTCTCCATCCGATTGAAAAATGGGAAAGGGTTTTGCTTGGAGAGTGATTCTGGAAAAGGGTATTGAATAGCCTCTGGATATGATTTTTAAACACCCAGCAATCTTTTGTGATGGCTTCCCAGGCGTTGGGCGTAAAGACAAATGTCCCTCGACTGCCTCCAGAGAGGAGTAATCTGGCAATCTCTCAGGATCACTGACTGGGTCCGTCTGAGAAAGAACCCAGAGACCCTTGATTCATCGGACCCACTACCAAGAGGGCAGCGTCTGCCATTATAACCATTTCCCATTCTGCCTTTGGGAGGAAGATATCCCTGGGAATCCTGAAAAGGACCTTGAGATTTTTGGAACCGCAACTTCTTACCTCCACACTGGTTCCTGGAAAAGGTCCATTGTGGGGTACAGAAGCAGATCCTGACAACAGACAAGGTCTCTCCATCCTTTTCACTTTGGGATTGTGTGTCTGACCACTGGACTGAAAAAAGTCAATTGGTCCAAATGGGCATGGGTGAAGGACACCTTGTAGGGTTCTGAGAAATCGCACAGCCGCATCCAGGCATAGTGTCTGGCAGCAATGCCTGATCTGGATGCCAGTGAAGCATCTTCTGCAGCATTAGAAATTAACCTCATGGACGCGTTAGTAATAGACTGAAGGGTGGCCATTCTCGAGGAAAAGATCTTCTGTTCCTTGGCAGACATGGACCCTGGGACAGAACTAGAGAGAGTTCCTTGACTAAAGTTTCTGTGCAGTCTGGTTAGGTGTCAAATAATTCAGCTCTCAATGCGAAAGTCGTTTAAGTGTAAACCCACTTCTCAAACCTGTCCAAAGCCCTAGACTCCCTGTTAGGGGGATAGACAGTGGAGCTCTGTCAGGACAGCTCCCTTTTGATGGTGGCTACCAACACCATGGCATCGACGGGAACGCCTTGGTCCAATGAGGACAGTCACAAGGCGCACCAAGAATCTTATCGGGCCACCTAGGGACTGATTCCACTGCATCCAGCTCCTTCCTATGAACACCCTTTTTGACCTTGTGTCACACAGGGTGTGGAAGATGTAGATTGGCCTGACCCAAAAGGTTCCAGAAACACCAATTTCGCTGGGTTAGGGTTTTGGGAAGACCAACCACCTCCTTTTTGGCATAGAATTATCCATAATGTCTCCAAAGGAGACATCCACAGGTGGTGATCTAGGGGACCCTTCTTCACTGAAATCAGTGTCCTCTGTGAGGGATTCCAAATAGGAATCCAAGTGTCACCTTTTGCACTGGTGCTTCAGAGAACCTCCTCTGTGGGGTGCTCGGGGAGGTATGGGAAGACTCCTGGTGTTCCAAAAGGAAAGTAACCTGGTAGTCTTTCTGGGCAGGCTGTCCTGGAGGAGACAGAGTAGATGGCTCAGGCACAAAGGTTGCTGGAGGGGAGCTGGGCTCGGAAACAGGTAGAGTAGAGGGTCTGAGTGCAGACACTCCACCACCTCGAACTCCGTGGGAGATCAAGACACCAAGGGCATTCCTGTTGAAGCCAAAGCTGTCTATGGGGAAGCTATCAATTGACAAGGCTCCGAGGGGAAGAGAGGGCTCTGAAAACTTTGTGGCTGACGCCAACCCCTAGGAAACTACACTGAAGCTAGGGCTCCAAAAGCCTCTCTACTCCGAAACAGTCGGAACCGGCTGATTCAGGGAGACTGGTGTTGAGGTAACCGTACCTGTCAGCTCTGACTTCTGGACTCCAGCAAAGCTCAGACCTGATAACACCGAAACCAGGAGTGAAAATCAAAGAAGGAGATATAGGAGTAAAGGCTGCAAAAAGACATAATGGAGGAAGCAACAGAAGCAGGCCTGGAAGAGGGGACTTTGGTCTGGATGTCACTGGCTCCAGGGAGAAACTTCGGCTCCGATGCTGAGGGGAGGCCTAGATGATTATGGAAGCTTAGACTGTCTGCTCCGAAGACCTAGATGCCTTGGCAGGAAGTTCCCCCAATTCACAGGACCTACTGGGGATTTCTTGCGGTCCTTATGCTTTCTGGCAGGGGTCCGAGCCCCTGAAGTGGATCGTGTGGCAGGAGCTGAACTAGGCAGAAGACCTTTTAAGATTAATTTGTTTCTTCTATCAATCAGTGCACATTAATTCACCTCACACAAATAGTGCAAGACGAGTCCCAAGTGGGCAGTACAGAGGCAGACCACATGCTCAGAAAGGACAAGAGTCAGACTCTGTGCCCACAAGTCACACACTTTTTAAAACTCATGAGTTCGGGGTCAGACATGACTGTAGAAAAAAAGAAGTTATGTACTCACCATAACGTTCAATCTGAGTAGTTATACTTCATTTTTCTGCAACCTGTGGGTATACGGATCCATATTGGATCCGAGCTGGCAACTTTTTTATAGCATCTGCTCCAAGCTCCGAACTCCTCCCCTTACCCATAATGCCCTACCATCTCCTATCTTCCCTCAGATAGAGTTTGCTGCAACTAACAACATATATGCAACTCAACCCAATAACCAACCTGAAAACAGGATAAGGTCCGGGGGATGGAGGGAGGGAATGTTGCAGAAAAATTAAGTATAACTACTCAGATGGAATGTAATGGTGAGTACGTAACTTCTTAATCTGAAGTAGTTAACTTCATTTTATCTGCAACCTGTGGGACAGTCCCCCCAGCTACTCCGATCCTGGGAGGCCCTTATGGAAGGATATTCCTGAGCACCGCAGAGCCAAAGAATGCTCTACCCCTCTAAATCAGATCCAATTTGTAATAGGAAATGAAGGTATGTGAATTGGCCCATGTAGCTCCTGCGCAAATATCGTCCAAAGGTACCCTGGACCAAAAGGCAGCAGAAGTCGCCACGGACCTGGTAGAGTGAGCCTTAACTATACCAGGAGGTGATAAACCTTTTGCTTTGTAAGCATGTGAAATGCAAAGAGTGATCCATCTGGCTAAAGAAACTTTAGAAATAGCTTCTCCCATAAATGTTTTGGAAAAGGAAAAACAATTGGTCAGTTTTGCGGAAAGACTTCATTCTATGAAGATAAAAACGAAGTTGTCTATGAACATCCAACAAATGGAGTTTGTATTCACCTTTATTTTGAAAGGTGGGAAAGAAAATGGGCAGATTAATGGACTGGTTTATGTTTGCTTCAGATGCCACTTTAGGTAAGAAAGAAGGGTTTGTACGGAGGGAAACCCTATCCTTATGGAAGACCAAATACGTAGGCATGGCAGACAGAGCTTGAAGCTCAGAAACTCTCCTAGCCGATGTGATGGCGACTAGGAAAGCTGTCTTCCAGGACAAAAATTAAGTCCACCGAAGCTGCGGGTTCAAAAGGAGGGGCTACCAATGCCTGTAAAACAAAAGTAAGGTCCCAAGGAGGTCCAGAATCCTTGACAGGGGGCCGTAGCAGAAAAGTACCTTTAAGAAAAGCCTTACACAGCCTAGAGGAGGCCAAGGCCATGTTGTCTTCGCCAACGTGAAAACTGGAAATGGCTGCCAATTGTACTTTCACTGTGGAGGAACTATACCAGACAGAAGTCCAACACTGCTGGAACAGGAGCTGTAAAGGGATCTATTTCTCTCCGTGAAGCCTAAATGGAAAAGCGCTTTGATTTACTGCAATATAGTTTTCTAGTGGAGTCTTTAAGAGAGGCAACTAGAATCGATTTGACCTGGGACAAAAGACCGGGAGTCCTGGCAATTAACGGAACTGGAGCAACCAAGCTGTTGGCTTGAGGCTGCCCAGATTGGGTGGACGTGTCCCCGATGGATGGGAAATTAGATCCGGGCAGGGATCCAGAACCCACGGAGGAGCTAATAGACGAGACCAAAGGAATGGGAACCAAGCCTGACGAGGCCAAAACGGGACAATGAGGATCACTTTGCACCGTAGTCGGCAAGCTTTCTGAAGAAACTTCGGAATGAGTGGCAATGGTGGATAAGCATACAGAAGCCCAGGGGGCCAAGCATGGACTAGAGAGTCCCTGGGGACTTCCCCTGGTGAGGGAATCAGAGCGAAGAACTCGCTGCACTTCACGTTGGAAGGAGATGCGAAGAGATCGCAGCAAGGCTGACCCCATGCCAGGAAAATCTCCTCCGCTATTGACCGTTTCAGAGACTACTCGTAAGGCATCAGAATGCCCCGGCTCAATCTGTCCACTAAAATGTTGGAGCGCCCCGGGATGTACATTGCTATCAGACACCGACTGGTGGAAATCACCCATTCCCACACTCTGATGGCCTCACGACATAGAGGGTAGGATCTGGTTCCCTCCCTGCTTGTTGATATACCAGACGACCAACATGTTGTCGGACTGACTTGCAATCAATCTGAGAGGGAGGAATGTGTGAAAGGCTTCCAACGCTAAAAGCACTGCCCTCATCTCTAGAACATTTATGTGCAAATTGGTCTCTGTATGGGACCACGTGCCTTGGACCTTCCTTCCCAAACAGTGTCCCCCCACCCGAGTTGGGAGGCATCCGTGGTCACTGTGGTTTGGACTGAGGGTGATGCAAACCGGCGTCCTGTTGATATCTCGGGTGAAGTTAAACACCAAAGAAGAGATGTCCTGCAGACGTGACTGATCTTGATCGGAAATTCCATGGGTAGGTCTAGCCAGGACCACTGGACAGCCAGAGTCCATTGAAGAACCCGCATGTGAAGGCGTGCATACAGTAGAATAGATATGGCGGCAGCCATGGAGCCTGGAGCACCTCGGTCGTCTTTGAAGACTGGGAGTTCGTTATCTGAGCTATGCAGCCCCTGAGATGTAGAATCCTGTCTGGAGTTAGGAATACCTTCATATGCAAAGTGTCTAACCGTGCCCCAATGAAGTCTAGAATTTGTACTGGTTGCAAATGGGATTTGTGAACATTGACTGTAATTCCCAGTAGGTCTGCAAACCGAATGAAATAATCTCGGGCCAGACACAAGTGATACTTGTTGTGCACAGTGAAGAGCCAGTCGTCCAGGTAAGAAAACACCTGAATACCCTGAAGCCTCAGGTGGGCCACAACTGCCATTACCTTGGTGAACACCCTGGGGGCTGTGGTGAGACCAAAGGGTAGGGCCCTGAACTGAAAGTAACTGGCTCCCAGCCGGAAGCGCAGAAACCTCCTGGAGCTTCTGTGTATTTTGATGTAGTAGTTAAGCATCCTGAAGGTCTAATGAGCACATCCAGTCGCACTCTCTGAGATGAGGTAGAATGGACTGTAGAGTGACCATCCGGAATTTCTGTTTTGCTACCAACAGGTTTAAGGTTGACAGGTCTAGAATGGGCCTGAGGTCCCCTGTCTTTTTTGGCACCAAAAAGAACCTCGAGTAGATGCCTAATCCGGACTGATAGGGGGGGAACCTTTTTGATGGCTCGTTTGAGAAGCAGCTTTGAAACTTCTAGAGCTGCGGCCTCCCTGTGAGCGGGTGGAACATCCGGGAGGTGTTTTGTAATGTTTTGAGGGGTATTGAAAGGAATAGAGTAACCTCTGGATATTATCTGAAGAACCCAGCGATCTGTCGTAATGGACTCCCATGCCGCTGGGTGTAAGGACAATCGCCCCCAGACTGCCTCCAGAGTAAGACAGTCGGGCAAACCCCTCAGGGCTGCTGACCGGGTCTATCAGAAAAGGGTTCCCTAGACCCAGAATTCCTGGGACCCCCTCTACCTCTGGGTCGGCGTCGATCTTGTCCCCCTCTGCCTGTGGGGGAATAGTTGTCCTGAGAATCCCGGGAAAACTGAGATTTTCAGAACCACATCTTCTTCTGCCCTCTGATTCCTAGAAAAGGACTGCTGAAGTTTAGAGAAGCAGACTCCGACGGAAGACAAAGTCTTCCAGTCCTTTTTGCTCTGGACCAGTGTGTCACTTACTGTCTTCCCAAAGAGGGAGAGCCGTCGTAGGGAGCATTGATAAAACGACACCTTGAAAAGGTCCGCGAACTGACATAATCTGAGCCAGGCATGACGCCTCATGGCTATGCCTGTCCCAGCCGCTCTAGCTGCTCTTTCCGTGGCGTGGGAAAGTAGCCACATAGATGTATTTGAGACTGACTTCAGAGTAGACATTTTCGCCAAGAACAGCTGTTTGTCCTGCGGCGATACAAACTCTGGGGGAGACTCAGCGAATTCCGAAGCAAAGTCTCGCTGAAGTCAAATCACGTGCCAAATAATTCAGCGCACGGATAGAAAAGGTCGCTGAAGAGTATACGCGCTTCTCAAACCTATCAACTGACCTGGACTCCTTGTCTGGAGGGTGGACTAAGGAACACTCCTGTGCTAGTTCCTTCTTTGTGGCCACTGCGACCAACATAGCATCAACTGGGGCTCCTTTCGACCAGGGTTGTCTATCCGAAGGAGGAGGTAAGACCTTGTCAGGACATTTGGGGATGGGCTCTACGATGTTGGGCTCCTTCCATGCCCTTGTGGTGATGAGGTCCACCAAGGAGTCTCTGGTGGGGACACCCAGGAAGTAGATGGGCCCATGCCAAAGGCCTCCAGGAACACTGACTCACCCCCAGAAGATTTTGGGGCTGACCAACCTCCCCTCTGGCGGAGGATATCCATAATTTCTCCGAAGGAGACATCTTCGGGAGGTGACCTGGGGGAACCTACTCCATCTAAGTCAGCGTTAGTGGTGAGGGACTCTGGGGGGGGGGGTCCAAGTGCCTCCTTTTGCACTTGCGCTTGCAGTGGCCCTCTTCAGTGGGACTTTCAGAAGGGGATCCGCGAGCCACAGGTGTTTCCTCGGGGAAAATGACCTGGGGATCCTCTGGCATGGGCTGTTCCTGAGACAGGATGTAGGGAGTAGTCGCCAAATCCAGAGGGGCCTGGGGGGGTATCAGAGGGAATGGGTTGGGGTTTCAATCCCTGGGAGAGAACCCTCTCCACCACTTCGAAGGACGAAGGAGAAGTCCTCCCTGGATCCGAAGCGGGGACCGGAGCCGAAGACAGGGTAGCCTGAGGGAACGGGTTAGGTCCAAAAGAGTCAGAGTCCAAGAATCCATTCCCCCGGGTCTGACTCCCTGTCCGCGGATCCGAGAGTCACTCAGATCCGAGCAAGTAGGATCCGAGGAACTCAAGGTAACAGCCGGAGTCGAGGTTGGAGGAACAGTCGGCGCCGAGCTACCAGCTCCAAAGAACCTTGGATTCAAAAGCCCCGAATCACGGATCGGGGAAGGAGAGATGGGGTGGAAAAGAGGCATGGAGGTCACCCCTCCAGAGGGAGAGGGACTTGGCAAGACTCCCATCTGAATTTGGGTCTGAAGAAATCTCCGCATCATCCTGTCCATATCCATGTCCGATAGGTTCCAAGTCGACCTCGAAGAGGCCACCGACTCGGATCTGACTGGTCTGCGCAGTGGTGGAGGGCCTCCGGTCCGAATGTTCCAATGGCTCCGGTGAGAAACACAGTGACCGGACCCGAAGAGAAACAGGCCTCATGGTCTTGGATGAAGGGCTGAGAAAGAGCTCCCTATATCTGGGGATCTCCTGCGATGCCTGTCTTTCTTTTTCTCCCTTTCTTCTCTGCATCTTTCCTTTTCCTTCTCTTTTTCTTTATCTTTGTCAGACTCGCTGACTGAAGATCTGTCCTTAGAGGACCCATCGCCAGACAAAGAGGGAGGTTGAGTCCCTGTCTGGGGAGGTGCACTAGTGACAGAGGCCAAGGTAAAATCCAGCATGGCAACGGGTAGAAGGCCTTTGGTAACTAGCTTGGCCTTGCGATCCCCAAGGGCCCTGGGGTTGAAGCCTGAACAGATAGCACATTGGGTGGATAAATGTGCCACTCCTAGACATATCACACACAGAGTGCGACCATCAGTAGGGGAAAGCTTATGGCCACACACTGTACACTTTTTTGAACACAGGCTTTGGCTGATCAGCCATAGTCCTGCACTCAAAGGTAACGGTACTACCTTCCCACAAAAAAACACGCACACACACAGGTAGGGGAAGGGCAGGCCTGAGTACTATTCTACTACATAAAAAATTTTTTTTTTTTTTACACCAACGACCAACGCGTTACTACAGAAGGGGAGGAAGGGTAATCCTACACAAGCACACTAGATATAATCAAGCTTCCACTTACTAACCCTTTTTTAGCTCAGAGCAAAGGAGACCACGATGCACACTACTGGCACGGCAAACGAGATCTGAGGGAAGATAGGAGATGGTAGGGCATTATGTGTAAGGGGAGGAGCTCTGAGCTTGGAACAGATGCTAGAAAAAAGTTGCCGTCTCGGATCCGATACGGATCCGTATACCCACAGGTTGCAGATAAAATGAAGTTAACCACTTCAGATGCCCACAGCGCATGCACACACACCAATAATGGAGAGATCCAAAACACTTAACTAAATCTAGACATTAAGGCAAATATAAAAAAGGATTTTTCAGTTAGAAAAAGGAAAGTAACGAGGAAGACTATAAAAACTACAGCTCCTGAGATAAGACAGGGAGAAGCAGGGAAGACTATAAGACAGAGGGTTAATTAAGGAGGAAGAACATGTAAAGATACTGCAAAAATAATTTAATAAACTCACAGGAAAACCCCGAGGAGCTCAGACGATGAGATACCTGATGAGATTCTAACCGTGGCAAATGAGATCTGAGGTATTTGGAGGAGAGGAGCATTATGGGTAGGGGAGGAGCTCAGATGTCGGAGCCTGGAGCTTTGGTATGCGGCCAAGTCGGATTCAAACCCACAGGTTGAAGAGCAAATGAAGGAAACATCAGATCAGCTACACGAGTGTGCCCACACACACACTACATATACAGGTGTGTAAAGTTATGCAAACATAATCTGCATGATCATGGTCCATCTTATTTAGACACAATGGGACTAGGCTAGGCCCAGGGGGAGGATGACATGACCCCCCCCCCCACATTGTAGAAGTAGTAGTCCAGTCCACAAAAATCACAAAATTTAACAGGCCAGAAAAAAGTCAAAGATGACAGAATGGACTATTGAGAAAAATAAATATATTGTTAGTATTATGCAAAAACGCCCAGAATTTCCAGACAGAAGATATACAAAAAGATTGAGAGAGAAATTAGTTTTTCTTGTGGAAGTATTTTTTCCTCTCAGAAACTTCAAATAATTTCTGTTCATTAATACAACATATTTATGAAAATCTTTATATAGAACAAGAATCCTAGGACCATTTGAAAAAAGTGAAAATATAATTAACTTTTGAAAGATATAAAGAAGAAATACGGACATGGGAAAGAGACAGTTCTGATATGGTGCAATATTTATGCAAAGGAGAAAGCCAAATTAAACACAAAAAAGGCAGCCCCAAAGATATTTGAAAGAAATACTGGCAAAGGCATCCAGATACGGAAAAAGGCACCACAGACAAAATGAGATCACAAAGTAGAACATAAGATTAGTAAAGTAGAAGTTAAAACAGAAGATGAAGTTATGGAAAACTTTCAAAGTGAAGGATTTAGTGCAGACAGTCTAACACAGGTTATATCACAGCATGACAAAAAGAGTTCCCAAAGTAAGGATAAACAGAAGGAGTAGGAGACATCTGAAGAAATATGGACATGTTTTAATACCATGCAATATTTATGCAAAGGAGAAAGCAAAACTAATTAATACAAAAAGAGTAGCATCAAAATATTTGAAGAGAAATGCAGGCAAAGGCAGCCAGACATGGAAAATTTTACAATACAAAAAAAAAAAAAAATAAGAAAAAGAGGAAAAGTAGAAAAGATGATTAGTAATAGAGAAATTAAAGAGACCGAAAACTGAGGTTATGGATTACCTACGAAGTGAAGGATTTAGTGCAGAAAATCTAACTCCAACACCACCACAGCAGGATAGAGAAATGGATTCCCAAATCAAGGAGAAACCAGTGGAGCAGGAAACATCAGTTGCCATATGAAGATGCTTTGGAGCCTTTGATAGGAAACTTGACATTCAGTTGAAGTTGCACAGCAAGAGAAGGAAAATGTAACTGTGCCAACTATGACACACTCAGTGTTGTGGAATGATAGGCCAGTGAGCTCCCATATGAAAGAGCAACAGGTGACAGGATGAAACTGAGGAGAATGTAGCACAGGAATATTGCCTACAGGAAATGGAGGACAAAGAATGTGCCCTCACAGTTTAGAAGAAAATGATCCAAGAGAAGAGTTGCTTGATTTAACAGAAATGGAAATACATATTAAGACAAACAAAAGAAAGACTACAGAAAGTCAAAATCAAAAAAAGTTTGATAAAACAAATGAATACAATAAATTAGGACTGTCCATAGAGATTCACGTGATAACAGAAGTAAAGATACATTACTGTGCAGCTAAATTAAAGTCTTGCCGCAAAACACGGAGTAGTAAGGAAAAGGAAGGGGGAATCAAATGCCATGATGGAAGTACTGAATGGAGAAAACTATAAAGAAATTATGACAAAAAGTGTCCCTGTTAGAAGAGTATAGAAAGAGGGAACAGATCAACAAAAATACTCAGAAAGATAGATGTGATAAAAGCAATGCACAGTATTAGAACAGATCACAGTCTATCCAGCACTATCACAAATAAACTAAAAATATCAGCACAGGCAGAAAGGCTTAGAAGATATGCAGTTAAACAAAGGAAAAGTACAAAATAAATCAATTTGATGACTCAAAAAAAGTTTGACAGAGAATTGGGAAACAAGGTAAAAAGAATTTAAACCACCAAAAAAAGAAGAAATAGATACATTTTGAAGAAATATCTATTAAGATCCTGTGAAACAAAAAGATGCTAAATGGACAAAAGAAATAAAAGAAAGATTGAGAAGTTCAAATGTACAGGATATGAAATGGGATGAAGTAACAGAGAGTGAAACAAAGTTAAGAAAAGTTGCTAACTGGAAAACCCCAGGTCCAGATGCAGTACCTAACTTCTGGCTCAAAGTATTTACATCTTTACATGAGGACTTAACCATGAGTAAGAAAGATTTATGTGTGTACCCTAACCATACACCAGCCTGGTTTACAATATGAGTAACAATACTCCTACTTAAGAGCAAACCTGCAAGCTATCCTAAAAACTATAGGCCAATAACTTGCCTTCAAGTTACATATAAATTATACACTGGAATGGATGCAAACAGAGTTTCTAATCATTTAGAAGAAAACATGGCAACAGAACAAATAAAGTCATATGGAACAAAGGATCACTTGCTGCTAAAAAAGTCATAATGCAGAACTGTAAACAGGAGAAGAATCTAATTATGTTGTGGACAGACTACAAAAAAAAAGATCTGACAGTACTCAACATCCATGGATACAATTGTGTAAGATGTATCCTACAAACAGATTACATTACAGCGACCATGAACAGTGGCAAACCACTTTGCAATTAAGCCATGATAAAGGACATATAATTATTCCAGGGGTAAAAATTCAAAGTGGACTATTCCAGGGTGGCTCTCTTGTCACCGCTGTTTTGTCTTGCACTTAACCCATTAAGCTGTCTACTTAACAGATTAGGTCATGGCTACAATCTGGCTCCCAGAAAATAAAGCATAAAGACTTGTCTTTTTGTACATGATTTAAAACTGCATAGTTCATCAGATGAGAAACTGAAAGCACAACTGCAAGTGGTACAACCTCTTTCAGATGAGAGAACGTCATTTGGTCTTGATACATATGCAAAAGCAACCTCTAAAGCAGGAAAGCAGCAACACCAGGTTTGGGAAAGAAATGCAATATAAAAACTTGAGCAGGAGGGACTGTATAAATATTTGGGAGTTGATGAAGTAACAATAAAACATGAACAAATGTGAATAAAACTCAGTAAGGAATATTTTAGAAGACTAAAATTAATACTGAAAACAGCATTGACATCTAGGAACAAAGTCCAAGCTATAAACCAGTTTTCTTTTCCTGTCCTAACGTACAGTTTTAACTAGCTCCAAAAAGGTGCTGGATAGCTTGGGGACAGGAAAACAAGAAGGATGCTTCATGCTCAAATGGATTTTTAAAAATTAGGGAATACCAAGATTATATATTCATTGTTCTGAAAGAGGTATTCCTCTAAATTGATTACATGTATAGATCTGTAGTTGTAGGACTGCATACATATCTACTGACTTCACAAGACCCAAACATAGTGAAAGTTTTGAAGCATAAGTCTAGGATGACTTCCCTGCTTAGTTTAGCAGAAGCATATTGGTGTCAAGCAGGAATGGAAATCAACCAGAAGTAGATGAAAAATCAGGCAGCAGCTGAATGTGCCAAAAAAACAAAATAATATAAAGTGAAGGATCAGGTGAAAAGGCAAGAAATATGGAAATGCATAAATATAGTTGCAAGTATAGAAAACACTTGGACAACCTCATGTTGATCAGGATCAAACGTAGGAATGGTTAAGGGGAGGTGAATTTAAACCAAGACGAAAGGATATTAGCGGCCCAATATAGTGGACTATGTACACGTTGGTTTACAAAGTCCAGTGAACATGTGGGAGAAACAGACAAATGTAGGTTTTGTAAAACAAAATTGTAAACAGTTGAACATCTTGTTGCTGGTTGTGATATACAAATCGCAGGACTGTATGCTGAAAAGCATAATGTGGCAAGACTGTTGCATTAGGGATTGTGCAAATATTATAATACTTAAGTAGATGAAACACCGAAAACAGGAGCATTACAGAAAATTACATTTATATCATGGGATCATCCATTACCCACAGTTCAAAAAATAGACACGAGAAAACCAGATATATTAGTCCATGAAAAGTAGCATAGATCATTGAAATTGATACATCCAGTGACTACAGTGTCTTGCTTAGAGAGAGAGAGAGTCATAAAATACCGGGATTTGCAGGCAGAAACAAGAGCAATGTGGAAGATACCCAGACAGTTCCAGTAGTAGTAGTAGGAGAAACAGGTCTTATAAAAAGGAATTTACAACCATAGTTCGATATGTTACCAATACATATAACTCCATACGAACTGCATGGGGGAAGTCATTCCTGGGCACATTGCAGATGCTGTGAAGCACACTTCTGGCTAACAGACTGAAACAATACTAATTTCATGAACTTTAATCACACCTTGACTTAGGAAAAGGGTCCAATCCCATCATGGCATTAGAAACCCAAAAGAAAATTCGAGAAATTAAAAAAATGGAAAAGTAGAATTCATCATTGCAATACTGCACCCAGTACTTACAGTGTCTTATGTACAGAAAATAAATATACTTGCAATTACAGAAAACTCCTGTAACAACTTCATGTCGATCAGGATCTGATGCAGGAACAGCTAAGGAGAGGTGAATTTAAACCAAAAAAATGAAAGGTTAATATTGGTGGCCCAGGATAGTGGACTATGTACATGCTGGTTTACAAAGTCCATTGAACAAGTGGGAGAAAGTGACAAATGCAGGCTCTGTAAAACATTAACTGGAAACAGTTGCACATCTTGTTGCTGGGTGTGATGCACTAATGGCAGAGGGCCTGTATACTGAAAGGCATAACTTGGCGAGACTGCTGTAATGTTTGGACAATCCCCAATACAATAATGAAGTAGCTAAGAAGCATTGGAGACATGAGGCACAAAGCACTACAGATAAAGTTTATATCACAAGGGTTCAACCATTACCACAGTTCAAAATAGATGTGAGAAAACCAGATATAAGACAAAAGTAGCACTGATCACTGAAATTGCTACAACCAGTGATTACAGTGTCTTTCATACACAGAGATACAGAGAGAGAAAATCATAATATACCAGGATTTGAAAATAAATGAGGGCAATGTGAGGAAAAGGATACCCAGACAATTCAATATTAGTAGCAGCAATGAAGCCCTCTCTCAAACACAAACAAAAAAGTTATTCAGATATTATACTGATACATGTTAACTCAAGATGAATTTCAGGAGTCCTTGATTCTGGGTGCATTGCAGGTGCTGTGAAGAGCACCTTTGGCTGACATCAAAGATTGAAACAAACTAATTTCATGAACTTTAATCATACTTAGACTTAGGAATGGGTTTGATTCCCTTTGTGGTACTAGAAACCCAAAACACTTGGAGAAATTATATCAACAAAAAAGTAAAACTGATCACTGAAATACTACAACCAGTGATTAGTGTCTTATGTACACAGAGAGAAAAAATCAAATTATCAGGATTTGCAAGTAAAAATGAGAGCAAGGTGGAATAAAAACATATCCAGACAGTTTCAATAGTAGTAGGAGCAACAAGACAAAGAATTTGGACTTGAATATGTTACCAATACATGTAACCCCAGAAATTCAGAGCACATTGCTGGTGCTGAGAACGGCATTCTTTGCCAAGACTGTAAAAAGAAGTTATGTACTCACCGTAACATTCCATCTGAGTAGGTAAACTTCATTTGTCAGCAACCCGTGGGTTATGGATCCGAGCAGGCAGCATACCAAGCAAAAAGATCCAAGCTCCTCCCCCTTACCCATACTACACTGCAACCTCCTTCCAATCCTCAGATCGCGTTTGCCACCTGCATATAATAACAAAACTAATAACCTGAGACACCTGACTCAAGGACAAAGTAAAGCTCATAAGTCCAAACCTCAAGCTCAGCTAAATAACTATGAAGGTCAGGGAGAAGGAGTGAGGGACGGTTGCTGACAAATGAAGTTTACCTACTCAGATGGAGTGTTATAGTGAGTACATAACTTATCTGAAGTAGTTAACTTCATTTGATCAGCAACCTGTGGGACAGAGTCCCCAGCTACCTGAATCTTGGGAGGCCCTTAAGAAAGGATATTCCGGAGCACTGCAGAGCCAAAGGCAGCCCTTCCCCTAGACACCAAATCCAGTTTATAATGAAAGATAAAGGTGTGAGAGGATGCCCAGGTAAGCAGCCGAACAAATGTCATCCAGGGAAACTCTAGACCAGAATGCAGCAGACATAGCCATAGAACGCGTAGAATGAGCATGAACTCCCACTTGTTCTGGTAAGCCAGATTCTCTGTATGCTTGTAAGATACAACTCGAAATCCACCTGGCGAGAGTCACCTTTGAAACTGGTTTCCCTAGAAAAGGCTTAGCAAAGGAGACAAAAAGCTGATCAGATTTACGAAAGACAGCCGTCCTGTGCAAATAAAAATGTAACTGTCTGTGAACATCCAACAAATTAAGTTTATATTCTCCTTTATTCTGGAAATTAGGGAAAAAAGGCAAATTAATGGACTGATTAATGTTAGTCTCTGAAGCAACTTTTGGGAGAAAGGAGGGATTAGTCCGGAGAAATACCCTATCCTTATGAAACACACGGTATGGAGGTTTGATAGAGACAGCCTAAAACTCCGATACCCTCCTGGCTGAAGTAATTGCTACCAAAAAAGCAGTCTTCCATGACAAGAGCTTCAGATAAACAGAAGCTGCGGGTTCAAATGGAGGTGCAACTGACGCCTGAAGAACTAAAGGTCAGATCCCACAGAGGAGACGAATTTCTAACAGGGGGTCTCAAAAGAAAAGTGCCTTTTAGAAAGGTCTTACAAACTCTGCCTGCAGCAAGGGAACCAAATTGTCCCCAATATGAAAATGGGAAATGGCAGCTAGCTGAACCTTCACAGTAGATGAGCTGGCCCCTTGCTGAAAAATATGAGACAAGAATTCCAGAACCGCCGAAACAGGAGCGGTAAAAGGATCCAAGTTCTTTTGTGAAGCCCAAATCGAAAAACGTTTCCATTTGCTACTGTAAATCTTCCTGGTAGAGGGTTTGTGTGCCACCACCAGGTTAGACTTGACTCGGGAAGAGATACCGGGAGTCCTGGCAACTAGGTAAACTGGATCAGCCAAGCTGAGAGCTTGAGACCGTCCAGGTTCGGAGGAGCCATTCCCAAGGGATGAGAAATCAGATCCGGAATCGGATCCAAGATCCAGAGTGGAGCTATGAGATGAGACTGCAGACAGGAGAACCAGACTTGACGAGACCAGAATGGGGCTATGAGGATAATTTTGCTCCCCAACCGGCGAGCTTTCGGCAGAAATTTTGTCATAAGTGGAAGTGGAGGATACGCATAAAGACGACCGGGTGGCCAAGCATGGACTAGAGTGTCTCTGGGGGCTTCTCCCAAAGGAGGAATTAGAGCGAAAAACTCGCTGCACTTCGCATTGGAAGGCGATGTGAAGAGATGGCAGCAAGGCTGACCCCACTTAAGGAAAATCTGCTCCGCTACACAAGGATTCAGAGACCACTCGTAAGGAGAGTGGATAGTTCTGCTTAATTTGTCCACCAGTGTCGCAATGCGGATTGCTAACAGGAAGCGGTTGGTGGAGATCGTCCATTCCCAAACTCTCATGGCTTCCCGGCAAAGGGGGTAAGACCTGGTTCTCCCGTTTGTTGATATACCAGATCACTGACATATTGTCCAACTGGATCGCAATAGTCCCAGGAGGAAGAAAGACATGGAGGGCCTGCAATGCCAAGACCACCGCCCTCATCTCCAGGACATTTATATGCAGTAAGGTCTTGGTCTGAGTCCACATGCCTTGGACTGTCCTGCCCACACAATGACCCCCCCCACCCTAGAGGAGAGGCATCCGTGGTCACTGTGGGGTGGTGACATAACAAAAGGTCGGCCTTCCCGAAGGGCTCAGGATTGAAGCCACCACATGAGGGAGTTCCTGCAAACCCTGCCGAGGGGAATCGGGAAGTCTAGGGGGTGTTGTAGAATAGATCACTGGACCTGCAATGTCCAGTGTAGAACCCTCATGTGCAGACGAGCGTAAGGAATCAGATTGATCGCTGCCGCCATGGACCCCAAAGCTCTCGGGACTAATTCTGCTGGGGGAGCAGGGGATTGAAAGAGGGCTAGCACATGCAGAGTCATGCTGTGAAGTCTGTCTGACGTTAGGAAGGCCCTGGCCTGGAGGCTATCTATCCTGGCCCCTATGAAGTCTAACACTTGGACAGGCTGGAGGAAGGACGTCTTGACATTTATGGTTATTCCCCTACCGGGGGTGACATCAGGAGGAAGAAATCCCTGGCTGGAGAAGGTAGATGTCTGGTGGGGGCGGTGAGGAGCCAGTCTAGGTACGGGAAGACCTGTATGCCCTGGAGCCTCAGGTGGGCCGCTACAACTGCCATGACCTTGGTGAACACCCTGGGGGCTGTGGTGAGACCAAAGGGTAGGACCCTGAACTGGTAATGACTGGCTCCTAGCCGTAAGTGGAGAAACCTCCTGGACCATCATTCCATGAGAATATGGTAGTAAGCATCCTTGAGGTCTATGGAGCACATCCAGTCCTCCTCCTGCAAGAGGGGCAGGATGGATTGAATCGTGATCATCCGGAATTTCTCTTTGGCAACGAAAAGGTTCATTGCTGACAGGTCGAGAATCGGCCTTGCATCCCCCGTCTTTTTTGGCACCAGAAAGAACCTGGAGTAAATGCCTGATCTGGGGGCACATGCTGGATGGCTCTTTTTTCTAACAGCTTTTTTTTTTTTAATTTCCAAAGCTGCGGCCTCCCTTTGAGTGGGTGGGACATCTGGGAGGCATCTTGAGTAAGGGGGCTTGTTGATGAAGGGGATTGAATAGCCTCTGGATATTATCTGAAGCACCCAGCGATCTGTTGTGATGGACTCCCATTGAGCCAGGTGCCTCGAAAAACACCCCCCTGACAGCTTCCAGAGAGGAGCAGTTGGGGAACCCTTCAGGGCTTTTGCACGGGTCAGTCGGAAAAAGGTTCCCATGACCCGAAGTTCTTTGGTCCCCCTCTGCCTCTGGGCCGGCGTCCACCTTGTCCCCCTCTGCCTCTGGGGGAGAAGGAGTCCTGAACGCTCCAGGCCTACTGAGATTTCCAGAACCACATCTTCTTCTGCCCTCGCTGGTTCCTAGAAAAGGAACTTTGAGGGGTAGAGAAGCGTAATCTGACGGCTGACAGAGTTTTCCCGTCTTTCTCGCTCTGGACCAGCGTCTCGCGGATGGTCTTCCCGAAGAGGGTTGACCTGTCAAAGGGTGCACTCGCGAAGGATGCCTTGAAAGGTTCCGAGAAATCGCAAAGTCGAAGCCAGGCATGATGCCTTAAGGCGATACCAGACCGGCTAGCTCTAGCGGCTCCCGTGGCATGGGAAAGTAGCCGCATAGAAGTATTGGATAATGACTAAGAGTGGCCATACGAGCTGAGAAAGTCCATTTATCCTCGGCCGACATGGACTCTGGGGGAGACTCAGCGTATTCCTTGACCAGGTCCCGCTGCAGTCTGATTACATGGGCCAAATAATTAAGCGCCCTTACGGAAAAAGTAGCTGAAGCAGAAGTCCGCTTTCCAATACGGTCCATTGCCCGAGACTCCCTGTCAGGTGGATGGACCAAAGACTTTTCTGGGATAATTTCTTTTTGGTGGCCACCGCCACAACCATGGCAGCAACCGGGGAACCCGTGCTCCACGAAGCTCTGTCTGCAGGGGGCTGAGAACCTTATCAGGCCTTCTAGGTATCGGCTCAGTGCCCGGCTCCTTCTACGCCCTGGTGGTAATCAGGTCGACGGGGGGGACACCCAAGATGTAGATGGGCCTTTGTCAAATGCCTCTAGGAATACTGACTCGTCAGAGGAGGGTTTTTGGGCGGACCCCCCCCCCCCTTTGGTGGAGTATTTCCATATCTCCAAAGGCGGCATCGTCGGGGGTGATTTGGGTGAACTTCCCCTTCCTCTAAATCAGTATCCTCAGTGAGGGACTCGGGGAAATCCAAGTGCCTCCTTTTGCACAGGCATTTGTGAGGGACCTCCGAGGGGGGATTGTCCGAGGGGGGCTCAGCCACGGATTCATGTTCTTCCAGGGGAACTGGTTGGGGCGTCGACACAGGCTGTCCCTGGGGGGACTAGATGATGGAGGACAAACTGAGTGGGGGGGGAGCGGGGGCGGACCCTGAGGAAAGAGTGAGGGGGTCTCGATCTTCCAGAGAGAACCCTCTCCACCACGAATGCCGAAGGAGAACTGACCTCTCTTAGACAGATGGCCGGGGCCCTCGGATCCGACAAGGGGATCGGCGCCAAAGCGATCGGACCAGAGGACGGTGTGCTCTGACCGCAAAGGAGCCGAAGACTCACTCACCCCCTCGGATCAGACACCCAGCTCCGAGAGCTCCAATCCAAAAGCGGATCTGATAAGCTCGAGGGCATGGCCGGCGTCGAGGTAGCAATAACCATCGGCGCCGCCCCCCTGGCTCCGGGGCTCCTCAGATCTGAAGACTCCGAAATCCAGTGATGGATCGGAGAAGGAGCTGAACTCCCCCCCCAGAGGGGGAGGCAGCAGCACTCCCATTTGCAGCAGAGTTTGCAAAAATCGACACATCATCCGTCCATATCTGCCTCCGAAATGCTTCGAGTAGACCTGGAGGAAGCCACAGACGCGACTACGACCTCGAGGCTGGTCGGGTCTTCTCCGGCTCCGGGGAGAAACGTGGAGAACGGAGCCGTGGGGAGGAAGGCTTAGACACTCTTAGGGGAGAAGAGACCACCTTCGCGGGGGGGGGGGCCCCGAGGGGTCCAATTCGGCCTGCCGCTTGTGGCTTCTCTCTTTCTTGCTCTCTCTCCTCTCTCTTTTTTTTTATCATTCTTGGCCTCTCGTTCTCCGAGACAAGGTGGGAGGGCGAGTCCCAGACAGGGGAAGAGGGCCAGTCGGCTGGGCAGCCGCAGCTGTCGCTACCGAGAGGGAAGGAGAAAAAGCCGATTCAGCAGGTAGAAGACCCACCAGAATCAGCTTGTTCTTCCTACCCCTTAAGGCTCGAGGGTTAAAGGCCGCACAAATCTGGCAGCCCAAGGAAAGGTGTGTAACCCCCAAGCAAATCACACACGGAGTGTGACCATCTGCTGGCGACAGCTTATGGCCACACTCAGAGCATTTAGTAAAGGTCACTGTGGCTTTCAGCCATACTCAAAAGCGGACACACAGCCACACACGCGTACCTGAAAGAGGGACAAATAGGGGCCTACAAAGGGAAGAGAAACTACCAAGGGGTAAAGGGGGATATAAAGGCTAGGTAGAATGACAACCCGTAGAAAGGTATTAAAATACATACACACCAAGAAAAGAAGACCAAAAGCGAAGTTTGAAGAAAAGAATTGCTAAACTTGCCTGGAGCTCTAAGAATCCCATGCTTGGCAAAGCCGTGGCAAACGAGATCTGGGGATTGGAAGGAGGTTGCAGTGTAGTATGGGTAAGGGGGAGGAGCCTGGATCTTTTTGCTTGGTATTTCTTCTTGAAAAATAGGATTTGCCCCTGTCATGATCCAACCTGACCACTCTCTTCTCATTCTATGTCTTCATTTATTTAACCTACTTAGCTTAAATATACTTGACTGCTAATTTGCATATTCCTCCTTGTACTTCCTTCTCATATTACATGTATTTATCTTTCTATGATATTTCTATATATGTCAACTATTATGCCGCTTTGTTACTGCATTGTATGTTATCTAATCAGTACTGCAAAATGTGTTATTTTTGTAAGAATTACTTTTGGAGCTTTTCTCCTCGGGTCTGTACTAAAAATGGGCATGTGCTCAGTTGGACCAACCCGGTTAACAAATGTGAAATAAATAAAACTCCTCCATTTGGCCATAATGCTCCACTTTCAGCCAAGGTTCCACAGATTATTTGTGGGCTGCTAGAAAACAAAGTATATAAACAGAAAAACAAAACCTATTAAACCTTAATGATGTTTTAATGCTTTCCACCTAGTCCTGAGAGAAAAGGTGGGCATGATGAAAAAGAACCATGATTACACAGACAATGTTATGGAAAACACATGGCTTTCCAACATGATCAAGTCCACCTTCTTCAAAACAGGACAGTGCCCCAAGCCTGTCCCCTCCTATATACCATCATAAAAGGATACCGCAATATGATTAAGCCCCAAAGAAAGACGGACCAAGCCCAAGTCACATACACAGAAATATCCTAGGATGCAATTTTGAAAGAAAAAACAAAATAGTTGTGAAGGGTCAACAATAAGCTAGGATTTTGTTTTGGAATCCCGTAAATTATAAAGAAAGATACTGAGGGGGGGGGGCAGACGGACTGGTCAAATAATATATATAGAAGTGAGTATAGGTGGCAGATGCTGTTAAATGCCACCCACCCCCCAGGTCCGAATGACCAGGTTTCCCTTATACCCATACTTAAGGAAAGGGCAAATAAATTATGAATTGTAAAAATTTTTATACAACTTTTTGAGTACATGTTACTTTGTATTCATTTTTATTTAGTATGGTGATACCGAATAGGATTTTAAGAATAACTACTTGAATGTTTTAAAAGTTCATAGGCATTTTTATTGAATAATTGAATTATTTAATTGATGTTAGTCAGCTGAAGGATAAAAGTATTTCCTGACTTGGTGTCATAGTTTTGATAAAGTCCAGTAGTGTGGTGGACGAAACTGCTCAACTTATTTTGTGGCTGTGAATAAATTGGAGAATTTTACCTTTAGACTCGTCTTTTGGTATCAAGGTCTGGTTCCATGAGGTGTGTTGGTAAATACAGTTTGCGTTTCTCCTCTGAGAATGCTTTTTCCGTGTCTTTCGTCTGTGGAAGCGTGTTTTGGAAACCAACCTTGCCTTTATTGTGCATGACATAACGGTTAAAAGATACCATTGTCATGGATACCAATAGCAGTATTGCTTTGAATAACTTTACACCGGTTTCACCAGTTCAGGAATTGTTAGAATTTTTGTCAGTCAGCGACAAAGGTAACTTAACTCACCCTATCAAATTGATGGCATCACAATACCAGCAGATGCAATCCACTTTGGAAAAACTACAGTTCCCAAGAGACTTTACTGCTGGTGAATCTATGAACTCAATGACTACTTCCGGCAAATTAAAGGTCCACAGGGAAAGCCACTGTAGTTAGTCCGGGACCAACTTGTTCAACACAAACCAACAGCATTCCATGCAGCCAGGGGAATAATTCCAACCGGACCATGCAGTTCAAACAATGGGTCAACAGAGACTTGAATTTCAACCGAGTGGAGACTGTCAATAGACCAACGGATATAAATACACGCCTATGTACTTTTGAATTTAAAATGAATAAGGTACGTAGTTTACAGATTGACAATGCCTATTTTGCTGAATGTATTCGGGTCCAAAGAGTGCCCAAAGGACTGCGAATGTACAAGTTTCCAAATGGCATTACAACAGGATAGGAAGAACTTAATGAACTGTTAGCCATTTTTGACCAGCATGGCATAGAACCCTTGCATTTTTTCATCAAAATTAATAGTAAAATTAAAAAGCTGATGGATAAAATTAATGTTTTAAATCAGAATATTGTGGAAGATGACTGTTTTATGAATTTTAAAGTTAAATATGATAACAGTTTCAATAGAATTGAACAAGTTAAAGAAAACATGTTGAGGGAAACTTAGGAGGGATGAATTTGATTACCAGCATAAGGAAGCATACCCACTTCCTAAGAGCTATTATGCCAATTCCCCCCTTTACAATCAGAACAGGCAAGAGCCAGAAGTTAGGTTAGGTCAATATGACCAGAGAAATTAGTCTAACAACTATGAAACAGAATTATACCAAGGTGAGACAGACTAAGTTTTTGAGCAAGAATTTCTGCTTCCAAGGAGATCAGAAAGAATTCTGAATAGGAAGGGAAACCAAAATAATTTTTTGGGGTGACCTCAAACAGAGGGGACAAGGGCCCAAAGGTCAAAGGCAATTTTGGAAAAACAGGAAGGGGAACAGATATTGAATTCAAATTACTTTGTTCACAAGGGTTCCATGTCTATAATTATACTGACATGGAGACAGAAGCACATTTTTCCCCTTTTTAGGAAAGGGTTTAAATTTGTACCTGGGAGTAAAGTAGATATAGTACATGTGCGGAACTTAAAATTTACATCAGGAAGTTGAATTTTCAACTACATTTTAAGCAAGTAGTAGAAAATACATCAGTAGGTAACAGATTTAAGAGAAAGAGCCTATATAACCCACCCATACATCCTAATTTAATTTATTTCGAAAGAATATGTACAAAGGAAATTTATCAGGCCTACTACTTGCACAAAAATAAAACTTTTAACCTCAAAGGAAAAGAAGCTTTAAAACTAAGAAATTTAAGAGATTCAGACCGATACAGGGTGATGAGACCTGACAAAGGGGTTGGGGTAGTTTTGCTGGAAAAAGTAGATTATGTGAATGATATAGCGAGCACACTAGGACACAGATCAATATGAAATAGTCTCCAGAGGTGAAATAGACATAGCTCACAAGAAGCTATTTCAGGGTCGGATTAATGAACACATTTTTAAATTTTTGTTTAATGACCATCCATACATCCCCCACTGCATTCGGAATTCCGAAAGTGCACAAAGATGTTTTCCACCCACCATACCGTCTCATTATTGCAGCACATAACAGTTCTACCTATTCACTGGGGTCTTTGACCATTTATTAAGACACCTTAATTCTTATTCAGCATGTGTTAGCAGATTCATGGGACTTTCTTGGAAGAATAAAACAAGAATACTTCTTAGAATCGAAAGGATTTTCTACTATAGATGTAGTAGATCT
Source organism: Protopterus annectens (assembly GCF_019279795.1). NCBI lineage: Eukaryota > Metazoa > Chordata > Ceratodontiformes > Protopteridae > Protopterus > Protopterus annectens. The sequence continues at coordinate 1,365,045,054 of NC_056728.1, read as the reverse complement.
GTTTAGTTCCATACCACATAAAATAGGATTGGAACTATTTTCAGAAGCTTTGTTAGAATATACTACATTGAGACGTCCTCTTTTTAATTTTATTGCCGATGCTATGGAGACTATACTGAACCACAACTATTTCAGTTTTGAAAGTGAGTTTTTCAGGCAGCTAAGAGGTGTTGCCATGGGGTCAAGCTGTGCCCCACTGTATGCTAACTTAGTAGTGGTAGCATGGGAAAGGAGACATTTTTAACTCAGGGTTTGAAGAAGGGTGGTTTCTTTACCTGGATGACATTTTTGTTTTATGGAAAAGGGAAGGAACAATGGTAAATTGTTTTTGTGAACGCATGAATAGTGTTTGTGAATACTTTAAAGTTCACTCATAATTTTCATGCCACAGAAATTATCTAGATGTTACCATTAATAAAAATTACGAACTACAAAGGTTTACATCCAAGGTTTTTCGCAAGCCTACTTATTCAAATAGTTTTTTGGCATTTGATAGTAACCACCCATATTATATCAAAAGAAACCTAGTTAGAGGTCAGATGATTTGTGGAGCTAGAATGTGCTCCATCATTAAGGATTTCAAACTAGAACTAGGTAATTTGAGCTCTATGTTCCTGGCCAGAGGATACCTCCCAAAAATGGTTTACGAATTGGCTGATGACATTTTGAGAGGATGGGGTACAAAGTTTGTTCCACTTTTAGGTCAAGATCCAATTACAAATAAGATAGGGAGACCTAATAAACAACAGGAACGTACAAACACTATGGTTACACAGTTTGATGGTAAAGTGAAGGACATTTTGACTCAATTGGTTAGTATTGCAATGTAAGAATTAAGTAACAAACTGGGAGAAAAAACATTGTTTATCCATAAGGTGAGACATAACTTGAAATTTCTTTTTGAATACCCCATTCATCAGCCACTCAAGGGGGTACAGCTAGTTGTGGTCTATGCAAGTTGTTGTTGCTTTTGCGTCTTTCGGCTTTTCCCGGTTAGGGGTTGCCACAGCGGAACTCCGGTCCGCTAATGATTGGCAGTAGATTTTTACTTGCCGAGTTGCCAGCCCTGACCCACAACCTTCAACAAAGGTACACCCATTCACGCATGTCTCCACACAGAAGACGCTCTAGCTGAGAATCTAACAGGACCATCTTACTGTGAGGCGACAACACTACCGCAGCACCACCACCGCAGTAAAAAGTTGTGGTCTATGCAAGTATTGTATTGTCCCTATATACACATAGGTAAGGAAATTAATGGTAGGTGACCCCCAGACAAAGATTTATTTGAAAGAAGGAATTGTGAGAGTAGTGGTTTAGTGTACATAGTTATTTGTCAGGAATGTCGCATGTTTTACACAGGGAAAAGAGAGAGATCTCTACATAAAAGAATCTATGAACATTTATATGCTATTGAGACACAATATTAATAATGCGTTATATAAACACATACTCTTGTGAGGTTAAGCTAGGATTTCGTTTTGGAATCCTGAAAATTATAAAGAAAGATATTAGGGGGGACTGGTCAAATAATATATATAGAAGTGAGCATAGGTGGCAGATGATGTTAAAATGCCACAACCCCCCCCCAGGGCTGAATGACCATGTTTCCCTTATACCCATACTTACGGAAAGGGCAACTAAATTATAAATTGTAAAAAGTTTTATATAAAATTTTTTGAATACTACATGTTACTTTGTATTCCTTTTTATTTAGTATGGTGAGTCTGAATATATTGAGATTTTAAGAATAACTACTTGAACGTTTTAAAAGTTCATAGGCATTTTTATTGAATAATTGAATTTAACTGATGTTAATTAATTGAAGGATAAAAGTATTTCCTGACTGCGTGTCATAGTTTTGATAAATTCCTGTAGTGTGGTGGATGAAAGCGCTTGGCTTATTTTGTGGCTGTGAATAAACTGAAGAATTTTACCTTTGGACACTTCTTTTGGTATCAGGTCTAGATCTACGAGATGTGTTGGTTTATAAAATAAAACTCCTCCATTTAGCCATAATGCTCCACATTCAGCAAAGGTTCTACAGATTATTAGTGGGTTGCTAGAAAACAAAGCATATAAACAGAAAAGCAAAACCTATTAAACTTAATGACGTCTTAGTGTTTTCCACCTAATCCTGAGAGGAAAGGATGGGCATGATGAAAAAGAGCCACGATTACCCAGACATATTGTTAAGGAAAACATATGGCTTTCCAACATGATCAAGTCTACCGTCTTCAAAACAGGAGTGTCCTAAGTCTGCCCCCCTCCTATATAACATCATGAAAGGATACCTCAAATATGACAAAGCCCCAAAGAAAGGTGGACCACAGATATCCAATTTTAGAGAAGCCCAAGTCACATACACGGAAATATCCAAGTATGCATTTTTGAAAGAAAAAAAAAAAGTAGTAGTGAAGGTGAAACCAATACTGCTAGATGTGCTGCAGGCTCAAGACGCAAACCTTTGTTGCATCAGACAGAACATTTGATGGATACCAGATGCCAAATGCCACCTGGACAAAGTGGCTTTGATATTCTCAGACCTCAGTTTATTTGGAACACAGCAGGTAAATACCAGTGGATTTTTTTCCAATGGAAAAGAAAATCTCAGCTACCTGTGCATGTGTTAATTCAGAATGTATTTAGCCATACTAGAATAATTTGAGAAAAAAATGCACAAGTTACAGACCGACTTAAATTGGTCTCTGTATTCTTCTTGGGCATTGATGGTTTATTCACAAGGTCACACTGTATTACAAAAGATCTGCAATTCCAAAATCTTTATAATACAAGTAATAGGCAAGAGAGTTTTCAAGACAAATGCTTCAAATGGCACGGGAACCAAAATTTTGTCACCTAGGACATTGATATGACTTTGGCATCAGAATAGGTTGACCCTTTGACTGGAGCGTGGTGCAGTGTTGGGCATTGCTTCCTAATGCCATTAAACATGCCTCATGATTATCCTTGGAATAAGGAACTACTTTTAGTTCATATCCTACCTTAATGGCATGCTTGAGGTCATTGCTGGTCTGCCCAAGTACTTATGGTGGGAGGAGAATTTTGTATGAAGCAAAAAGATTTTCCAGTTATCACACTTTAACTGGAAGTCCCACTCAAGTGTAATGAGGAAATTGAAAATAAAGCTCTAAAGTCCAACAGCGACAGAGTTCTTCTCCTTATGCTGGTTTAGATGGCAACAGAAGTCAGAACTTTATGCAGTGGCCTTAATCAGACCCTCAGACAGGGATTTTACTTATTCACTCACTCATTTATTTACATTTGTTATCTGAGATAGTTAGGCAGAATTCAGGAAAAAGTCCCTTTTCAGCAGAAGGCTGAGGAAAAAAAAAAAACTTGAAAAAGTTCCTGGCATAAACAGGAAAGTACAGTTTTGTACCTACCATAAATGTAGATGTTCGAAGATCCACATTGCTGCAGTCCTTACACTTATTTGACTGACATCAGGACGCCAGGGTACCTCAGTCTTTTCTTGCCCCAGATGTCAGAAGACCCTAAAAATAAAGGTCAAAACCAAAAGACAGCAAAACAAACAACCAAGCACCCTTGCCCTAATTATATGTACAAAATATACACTATATACACAATATTTACAACTCAACCCACACAACCACCTCTAACTACAGAGGGAAGGAGGATCTTGAACATCTACATTTATGTTAGTTACAAAACTGTACTATGTTCTTCATCTCACATTGCTCCACTCCTTTAGAATCCCAAAGCAGAGGTATGGGAGGATGGCCAAACTATAAGCAGGAGCTGCCAAAATGCCCTGCAAAACAGCAGTGGCAAAACCAGCCCTGGATTTAGAGTAAAGTGGCAGGTGATAATGCCTAGAGAAAGTATGCACTGAACTCCAAGTAGCTGCCTGCAAAATATCCTTGGTTGCCACCCCCTCTGGCAGTAGCTCTAGTGGAATGAGGCCTAATCCCAGCTGGAATCTCCTTGCCATGATGGGAATAACAGAAAGCAATGCAAAACCCAATCCACTTAGAAATAGTTTGTTTTGACACAGGCTTGCCCTGAGAACTCAAAGCAAAAGAAACAAATAACTGCTGAGACTGCCTGAACCCTTTAGTTCTGTCCAAATAATATCGCAACTGCCTGTGTACATCTAAAGTGTGCAAAATCTTTTCCCCTTTATTTTGGGGATTTGCATAAAAAGTAGGCAAATGAATAGTTTGGTTTAAAGCCACACTAGAAACCACTTTAGGCATAAAGGAAGGATTAGCTATCCTTATGGAAAATTAAGAAAGGCTCAACCTGCAATTCAGAAACCCTTCTTGCAGAGGTAATGGCCAACAAAAAGCAGTCTTCCATGATAAATATTTCAACTCAGAAGTAGCTGCAGGCTCAAAAGGTTGTAGAGTGAGTTTCTCCAACACAAAATTGAGATCCCAAGCAGGAGTAGGAGCTCTTCGGTGGGGTCTTATATTCTTTGCCCTCTAAGAAATTGCTTGAACAAAGGATGAGAAAACAATGGTGGGACACAATCATAGTGAGTGCAGCATGAACCTTAATAGAAGAGAAAGACAAACCTTTGTCCAGTAACTCAGTAAGATATTGAAGAGCCACACTCAAATTAGAAACATCAAAATCATTTGCTGCACTCCAAAATAAAAATCTCTTCCATTTATCTCGTACACTTTCCTTGTACTAGGCCTTCTAGCTTCCAAAATAACATTCAAAACTTGCTGAGGAAGTGGAGGCCCACTATGGTTCAAAACAGAATATGCCAGGCTGTTAGGTGCAGAGAGTGAAGCTTGACATTGAGCAAATGGCTGTCCTCCTGTGACAACAGGTGTGGAATCAAGGCAAAGGCCATGGAGGCTTCCACTTCTCAGTAATGGGTACCAGTGCTGTCAAGGCCAATCTGGAGCTATTAAAATCATCCTTGGCTTGTCCTGTCTGACCTTTAGAAGTACCTTTGGGAGGAGAGGCAGAGGTGGAAAGGCATACACATGAAGATTGCTCCAATTGAAAGAAAGAGCATCCACCAAGCTGTGGGATGAAACCTTTTGTGCAAAACTTTGGCAGCTGATGGTTTAGTGGAGAAGCGAACAGATCTATGTCTGGAGTTCCCCATGACACTGTCAATTTCTGAAATACATGAGGATCCAATTTGGGATCCATAATTGCCTGCTCAACACATCTGCTAAGGAGTTCTGTGCTCCTGGCAGAAACCTTGCCTGAAGATTGAGCTGTAAACTGAGAGCAGTCTCCCACAAAATCATTGCCTGCCTGCATAGAGGATAAGAATGCTTGTTGATGTACCACATGACAGTTGTGTTGTCTGTTAGAATCAACACCTGCCCTGGAAGAAGTAAATCCTTGAAAGCTATTAATGCAAACTGGACTGCTAACATCTCCTTCAGGTTGATATGTAGATGTTGTAGTCTGGCAGGCCACTTGTCTTGTATCCACTTTCCATTTAGATGAGCTCCCCAAGCTTTGTCTGAGGCATCTGTCGTTAAAATCTGACTCGCCTCTGGCTGGGTCACAGAGAGTCCCTTGTTTAGGTGACATTCCTGAGCCCACCACAAAAATTCCTTTTGAATGCAAGGTATTATTTGAATGACAGTGTCCAGATCCTGGCAGTGCTGTGTCCATACATTTTGAGATACCATTGCAGCTTCCTCATATGCAGTTTGGCATTGGGAAGCACCAGAATACAAGATGCCATGAACCCTAAGGCTTGAAGGACTGTCCTTGCAGTCAGCCCGGACTGATGAGATAGTTGATGGAAGTAAAGGGAAAGACTCTTTTGTTTGTCCGGGGTTAAAAGGCCATCTGGGATGCTGTATTCAGTCTCACACCCAGAAAGCACATGTCCTGAGAGGGTACTAGACTGGACTTTATTTCATTCACAGAATACCCCAGGCATCTTAGCACTGCTATCACATATTCCAAATGATGAAGAAGCTCTTCCTTCTTTGAGCCAGAATCAGGCAGTCGTCCAAATAAGGATAGATCTGTATTCCTTTTAGCCTGAAGAAAGCTATCACTGGAGCCAGAACTTTCGTGAACACTAGATAAGCCAAAGGGCAATGCAGAGAACTGATAGTGAGAAGTCCCAGCTCATACTTCCTGCAACTTAGTCTGATAGGAACATGAAGGTAAGCCTCCTTGAGATCCAAAGTTACCATCCAATGATCTTTGCCCAGCAGAGGTAAAAGCTGCTTGAACTTGGGAATATCCAGATAAGTGTTGAGGATAGATAAATCCAAAATTGGTCTCCACGTGTTTTGGTACTAGGAACAGGCGAGAATAAAATCCTAGGCCCATTTCTGGCATAGGGACCGCTGTATGGCCCCTATTTGGAGTAACAGAGAAATTTGCTTGTGAGCCTCTATTCTTTGTTGAGGAGGAACGCCTGGCATGCCTTTGAAAGGAGGCAAGGTATGGAAATAAAACCTGTAACCGTGGTGTATGATATCCAATACCCATCTGTCTTGGGTAATTAAACTCCAATTTTCTTTGAAAAGTGCCAACCTTGAAGGCTCTGGCAGCTGAAAAAAGGACTGACCCCTGCCCTCACCAAGACTGTGCAGGAGAACTCCTGTTCTAGGCCTGAAAGAGCCCTGAGCTCTGCCCCTACCATCTACCCCTAGACTGGGAATCATAAGAAGGATGGCCAATTTCTACTAAACTTTGGAGGCTGGACCTGCAAATAATCTTTAACAGTCTGCATAGACTTAGCCTGGTCTTCCATTTTCTTTAAAACTGCCTCAACAGGAGAACCAAACAACACGTCAGATTGTAAAGGAGCATCTAAAATCCTTGTTTTAACATGGTCAGATAAATTTTGATCCTCAGCTACCAGTGGCAGCCACCCTTGACGAGGCCTGTACAGCATCAAAACCACATTGCAAAGAATGCTTACCCACCTGTTCAGAAACATGTACTAAATCTTGCAACTCTTTACAATCAATACCCTCTGCCAGAGCATCAACCTTAGACTTCAATTGTGAAAGGAGATAGTTTTGGTATTTCAACATGTGAAACTGGCCTTTCCCATCTATCCAAGGCCCTGGCCTCTTTATCTGCAGGAATTCTTTACAACAGAAGCCTTAACACCTTTAGGCCCCTGGCTAACAGTTTCTGGGTCTGCCCTAGGACTCTTAAAAGATACTTATGAGCTTCAGGCACCCTGTAATACCTATCCGGTTTAACAGGAGCAGGAGGCAAAGAATCAGGATTAAGAGAAGCCTCCGTAAAAACGTCTTCCACTACATCCAGAACAGGAGGTATAGCCAAAGGCCTATGCTGGGGTAAAACAAAATTCCCTAAGCCTTTTCCTGGAATCAGAGAAGTCCTGACCTTCCCACTTAAAATGCTCCCTCATGGAATGAAGAGTTTCTGAAAAGAAAAATCCTCAGGAGGAGAAGCAGAAGGAGTAGAATCATCCACATCAGAATCAGAATAAGGAGAGTACTCCTGCAAGTCTTCAGCAAGACTCAGAAACATCTGAAGCCTGCTCAAAACTCCTAGCTCAGGCTCCACCCTAGGTCTCTTATCAGGAGGCATAGAACCCTAATCAAAGTAATCAAATCTTCTGCCATTTTAAGCAGTTCCTGAAGAACTAGGGTAACACCAACTGAAGCTAAACCTGGCCTGCCCTGGGAGAAGCCTTGGAAACAGAAGGAACCACCCTAGGCAGGAGGGAGTATAGTAACCTGAGAAGCCCCATCAGCCTGGCCTGCCTCCTGAGAGGCCACATCCTGCAATAACAAAGTCTCTCCTGGGATCCCGCCTAGGTTTAACTGCTTTGTCCTTAAGACTAACCTGGCATAATCTAATCTTCTCTTTATAGTGCCCTAAACAAGGAATACACAAAGTATGGTAGTCTCTGTATCTGTTTCCCACAAGAAATACAATTATTCACTTTTTCTGACATCCGGTAAACCACTGAGGCAAGAAAAACTAAAATATTTGACTCGGTCTGAAACTCCAATCGAACAATTTCAGAACGCCAACCGGCACTCTGCATCGGACCATGCGGCAAAAGACTGAGGATATGGCGTCGGTCATGCGCCTGATGTCAGTCAAATGCGCCTGATATTCGAGGACAACGGACTACCCAAGTGTAAGGACTGCAGCAATGTGAGATGAAGAACATCTAAGGAGTTCCCTACAGCTGGATCAATTCCTTAAAAGAAGCCAGGTGCAACTTCCATTCATGATAGTCTGTCCTGTTCCTGCGCAGCTTGTCTGCTACAATATTCTGCTCTAAAGGAAGGTAAATAGCCTGTAGGATAGACTGTGCTGACATGTTAGTTCCTAGGTTACCATAGCTAGTTTCAAATGGAGTAAGAAATGGCTCCCACGTTAAGTTGTCTATGATTAGTAACAGAAGGCCTGAAACCCAAAAAGGATTAGAGATTTAAGAGCATTTATGAGTCATAATTTGATATCTGTGTGTTTCAGTTCATCCTGCATGTTCCACAGACACCGATCTTTCACTCCCTTAGACGTAGACCCCCAAGCAAAGTCTGTGGCATTTGTGCTTACAGAATTTGTAAAGGCAGGAAGGGAAAAAGGGAGACCTAGGGTTGAGAGATTTACCCACTACAGTAACTCCCTTTCCAGAAACACCAGCACACCAGCACAGTAACATGAGAAGATCGGGGGTGGGGTGCTGTTGGGTTCCAAACTGATTTGAAGAACCATTGCATTTTCCTCACATGAAGCAGTGCCAAAGGAATCCCAAGAACTGTCACGTCATGAAACTTATGACCTTGAGAGATTCCCTGACCATACTTTAGTCTGGTTGGAGATCAAGACAAGACTATTGCAATATTCCACTCTGTCTGAGAAGTCAACCCATTATGAGGGATGTATCGAGAGACCTCCCAGAAACTCTATCCTGTAAGACAGAGTGAGATGAATTTTCTATTTTCAGCTGAAATCCCAATGTGGAGAAATGTTTTTATCCAATCCAGTGATTGACAACTTGTAAAAGAATCTACAAAAAATAAGGCAATCATAAAAAAAAAGGGGGGGAGGGATGACCTGCAATGGGCTATTGCAGAAGTTATAGATAAGCAAAAGGTTAAAGCAGACAAGTGAAAACGTAAACCAGACAGAGAAAAAAAAAAAAAAAACACTTGAAATCTTTGAGAACTGGAATGTAATCAGCATATTTTAAATTAGAAAACAGAGGGGTAGAATGTTGAGTTTTGGTATTTTGATGTGAAGGTTTACAATAGAAAAGGTCTAGGGCAGGTCTCTAGGACCTCCTTTTTTGGCAGCAGATAGGTTTATGAATAAAATTCTTTCCCTATTTGAGCTGGGGGAACAGATTTGATAACCCCAAGATAGGATTTGATTTAGGACAGGAGGATGAGGTTTGATCAGATTAAATCCCCTGAAAAGGAGGAGGGGGCTCCCACTGCCAGTTGTAGCCTTTTTGGATGATTCTCAGAATCCAAATATCTGAAGTTATATGGTATCCAAGAGGAAAGTGAAGAAAGTACAGTTTTGTACCTACCATAAATGTAGATGTCCGATAGGTATGCATCTGCAGTCCTGACATATGGGTTGTCCTGCCTGTCTGGGTCTGGCCTCGGCTGATGTCGCACTTCACCCGACATCATAGCTGCTGTTTATTGGGTATAAAGGCATCAGCCGACGCCATTTTCCTCAGTGTTTCTTGCCCCAGATGCCAGGTGCCCTCTAGTAAGGCTAAATTTGGATAAATGCAAATAATTCCAAACAGTAGAGAGCAAACAATATAAATATATATATATATATATATATATATATATATATATATATATATATATATATATATATATATATACACATACACACACATATATACAAACAAATACACCATAACAGATTCCCCAGCTAGCTAAAAGATGGGTAAGTACCCTAGGAGTACCACAGAGGGGAAGGAGGGTGGGTAATCCTGACTGCAGATGCATACCTATCGGACATCTACATTTATGGTGGGTACAAAACTGTACTATGTCCTTCAAGGATGCATCTGCAGTCCTGACATATGGGTAGAATACCATAGCCAAACTGGGGGAGGAGGCACTAAGATAAAGATGGTGTAGTTAAGATCTCTTGCAAAACAGCAGTTGCAAAACCTGCTCGGGATCTAGTGTATAAAGGAAGATTGTAATGCTTGGCAAATGTATGCACGGAGCTCCAGGTAGCAGTTTCTAAAATGTCTTTGGTAGCCACTCCTCGTAGGAAAGCTGTAGTGGTGGCTGTAGCTCTTGTGGAGTGAGGTCTGATATTATCAGGAGTTGTCTTTCCATGAAAAGAGTAACAAAAACGAATGCAATTTCCTATCCATTTTGAGATTGTCTGTTTTGAAATTTCTTTTCCTTGCATTCCTGTTGCATATGCTACCAAAAGCTGGTCAGTTTTTCTGCTGGTCTTAGTTCTGTCCAGATAGTAGCGTAATTGTCTGTGCACATCCAAGGTATGTAGCAGTCTTTCCCCCCTGTTCTGTGGGTTGGGGAAGAATGTAGGTAAATGAATTGCTTGGTTCAATGATACTCTGGAGACCACTTTTGGCATAAAGGTAGGGTTGGTTCTCAGAGAGACTCTGTCCTGATGGAAGATAAGGAAGGGTTGTACTGCCATTAATGCCTGTAACTCAGATACCCTTCTTGCTGAAGTGATTGCTAGTAGGAAAGCAGTTTTCCAAGACAAGAATTGTAATTCTGCTGTTGCTGCTGGTTCAAAAGGGGGAAGAGTTAACTTTTCCAGCACAAAGTTGAGGTCCCATGTAGGTAAAGGTGGTTTCCTTGGAGGCTTTACATTTTTGATTCCTCTCAAGAACTGCCTGAGTAGAGGATGAGAGAAGACAGGAGGATCCAAGTTGTATGCTGCTGAAATTGCTGATGCATGAATCTTAATGGAGGAGTAAGACAGGCCATTATGGAACAGCTCTGCTAAATATACCAGGATGTGTGCTATGTTTGCCAAAGAGACATTTTCTCCCTTTGCTGCACTCCAAATGAGGTATCTTTTCCACTTGGCTGAATAAGTCTTCCTTGTGGAGGGTCTGTGTGCCTCCAGGATAATATCCTTAACCCTCTGAGATAAATCTGGGTTATTTTGTTTTATGCAATATTCCAAGCAGCTAGCTGCAGTGTTTTCAAGTTTGGATGTAGGATCTTGTAGTTGTCCTGTGTTAGTAGTAAGGGACATAGAGGTAGATGCCATGCGTGTGTCCGAGACATGCTTCTCAGTAGCGGGTACCAATGTTGCCTCGGCCAGTCTGGAGCTATCAGAATTACCCTTGGTTGATCCTCTTTGATTTTCAGTAGAACTTTGTACATCAAGGGAGGAGGTGGAAATGCATATGCTGTCAGGTTTTTCCAGCTGAAGGAAAGTGAGTCCACCCTCCAAGCAAGTGGGTGGTATGCTCTTGTGCAGAATTTCTTCAATTGGTGATTGTGTGGGGAGGCAAACAGGTCTATCTGTGGTAGTCCCCATTTCTCTGTTATGGCTTTGAAAATATCTGGATGCAGCATCCATTCGTGAGCATCCGTGGTAGTTCTGCTTAAGGTGTCTGCTAGAGAATTTTCTTTTCCTGGTACAAATCTGGCCTGGCCTGAAGTTGAATGTTGAGGTTCAGGGCCACATTCCACAGGTCCATTGCCATCCGGCATAGAGGATATGAATGTGTACCTCCCTGTTTGTTGATGTACCACATGACTGTGGTATTGTCCGTCCTTATCAGCAGATGACCCTGTTGAAGGAGTGGTCTGAATGCCTGGATCGCATATTTCACTGCCAGCATCTCCTTTAGATTTATGTGTAGATTCAGCTGGTCTTGGGTCCATAGGCCTTGAATACACTTGTCCACCATGTGAGCCCCCCATCCTAGGTCTGAGGCATCCGTGGTGATGGTCTAGCTTGGCTGTGGTTTGTGGAAAGACAAGCCACTGTTCAACTGACAGGCCTGAGCCCACCACAGGAATTCTTGCTTCAGGCATGGAATTATTGGAATCTGGTCTTCTAGACTGTGCTGGTGTTGAGACCATACATTCCTTAGGTACCATTGTAACTTTCTCATATGTAGCCTGGCATGCGGAATCAATATTATGCAGGATGCCATGTAACCCAGGACTTGTAGGACTTTCCTTGCAGTAAGCTGAGGTTGTTTTGTTAATGACATGAAATAGCCTGGTAGTTGCTTTTGTTTTTCTTCTGTGAGAAAGGCCATCTGAGTTGATGTGTCCAGTTCTGCCCCCAAGAATGTTATCCTTTGGGATGGTACTAGTCTTGACTTCTGCATGTTGACTGTGTATCCCAAGGCTTGCAACAGTTGTATGACATTTTCCAAATCTTTTGTTAATTTTGCCTTGTTGTCCACTTGTATTAGGCAGTCGTCCAGGTATGGGTAGATTTGAATTCCCTGAAGCCTGCAATGAGCAATTACTGATGCCAGGCATTTCGTGAATACTCTGGGCGCAGTAGATAAGCCAAAGGGCAATGATGAGACTTGATAATGCTCTGATCCTGCAAGAAATCTGAGGTATCTTCTGCAATCTGGTCGTATAGGGACGTGCAGGTATGCCTCCTTGAGATCTAGAGTCACCAGCCAAGACTCCTTGCCCAGCATGGGAAGAAGCTGCTGGAGGGTCAGCATTTTGAATTTTGGAACAATGAGGTATGTGTTCAGTGCGGACAAGTCGAGAATAGGTCTCCATTGATTTTCTTTTCTTGGTACTAGGAAAAGCCTGGAGTAAAAACCTTGGCCTTGTTCCATAGGTGGCACCTTTTCTATAGCTCTCATCCTCAGTAAGTTGATTTGTCTTAGAGCGTCTGTTTTTTGGCTTGGTGGTAGGTTTGGCATTCCCCTCCTTTTTGGTAGAGTGTGGAAGTGAAACCTGTAGCCCTTGTCTATTGTTTGTAAAGTCCATTTGTCTCCTGTAATGTAATGCCAGTTGTCTGAAAATAAGGCTAGCTTTCTGCCCAAGGGAGCTTCCAGTTGTTCCCTGGTAGGCGGTATCAGAGCCAAGTCATTGTGTCTGTCCTGTGGAAGTGGCTGTAGTTGAATCTGTGGCAGTACTTCTCCGATTGGTAGGTTGCCACGGACGTCCCCTGTAGGCACCCCTAGATTGATTTCTGCCTCTTGGGCGTCTATTTCTGCCTCTCTGTGCTCTGGAGCTGTCTGGAAAGGACCAATTCTTCGAAGGCCAATTTCTGCTAAACCTCGGAGGTTGGACCTGTAAGAAATCCTTGACTGTTTGGACAGATTTTGCTTTTTCTTCCACCTTCTTTAGAACCTCCTGTGCAGGGGAGCCAAACAAACTTTGTTTCTCCATGGGAGCATCTAGGAGTTTTGATTTAACATGGTCTGGTAAAGATTGTTCTTTTAACCATGCATGTCTTCGAATCACTGTTCCAGCCATAGCTGATCTAAAGGAAGCCTCCAGTGCATCATAGCCACATTTTAAGAAATGGTTACTGACCTGCTGAGAGTTATGTACCAAATCCTGAAGAGACTTGCGGTCTATAGGTTCAGGAGAGGACAGTTTTTTATTTAGCTGGTCTAACAAATTCCTGATACTGAATCATGTGAAATTGACAGTTTAAGGCCCTAGCCGAAAGAGCAGCAGAAGTATAAACCTTTTTACCCCATCTCTCTAATGCTCTAGATTCCCTATCAGAGGGAAGAGGGTTTTTGGCAGAAGCAGCTACCACACCTTTCGGGCCCTGTGAAATGGTTTTGGGGTCTGCAACAGGAGCCTTATACAAATGGTAATGTGTGTCTGGGACCCTGTAATATCTGTCAGGCTTGGCAGGGGCCGGAGGAAGAGAATCAGGAGCAGTACAGGCATCATTAAATGCATCATCAACTAATGTTAGTACTGGCCTTCCTGAGGGTCTGTAATGTCAGAGTCCTCCGAGGAATAGTCTGTAGAGACAGGTTCCGGGGGCTCAGTCCTAGGCCTCTTATCTGAAGGGGGCTGAGAGGCCATGACTGGGTGAGGTTGGGATCCCCTGATCAAAGAAAAGAGATCCTCAGCCAGGCTGAGTATTTGTGAACTAGAGGTAGGCCTATGTGGGGGAGTTTTAGCAGGCAAGGCCTTAGAAGATTTAGCTGCTTTAGCCCTGGCAAAAGCCTTGATGGACATAGAAGCAGGGGGTCTAGCAGCCCCACGTGCAGGGGTAGATGTGTCTAAGGGAATAGTATCCAACAAATCCTGGGTGCCTGCTTCTGTAGCAGTAATATCAGTAGCAGATTCGACCATGCTCTGTGAGGCCTCGGCTATAGGAGGCATGCTTTCGGCCGAAGGAAGAACCGAGGACTCTGTTTCAGCCGAAACAGAGACACTCGCGGTTGGCCTAACCGCGGTTTCAACCGAAACCGCGGACCGCGAGTGTCGGTCCTTTTCCTTGTGCTTTTTAACTATTTGTGTAGTCGGAGTCTCCGACGGCATTTTGTAAGCAAAAGCGGGACCAAAAAACTCCTCTGCAAACTCCGACCGACGTCTAAGTGTCCGTCGGTTGAAGGAAGCACAGGCTAGACAAGCTGATACGTCGTGGTCTGGGCCTAAGCAAGGAAGGCAGTAAGAGTGGAAATCCTTATGAGGTATTTGTTTCCCACAATTTAAACAATTATTTACTTTTTCTGACATCGGCTGAGGCAAGAAAGAGTCCCCAACGGGGTACTTAGCTTTTTAGAAGTCTTCGGTAGTAGAAATCTCTGGATCTGACCGACCGGCACTTGCAACAGCTTCTGCTTCGGACACCATGCGTCAAGAAAGACTAGGGAAAATGGCGTCGGCTGATGCCTTTATACCCAATAAACAGCAGCTATGACGTCGGGTGAAGTGCGACATCAGCCGAGGCCAGACCCAGACTTTGGAATCCGGCCGACCGAAGGGCTGCCTGAGGCAGGACAACCCATATGTCAGGACTGCAGATGCATCCTTGAAGGACATCTAGATTAATTACCAGGGTGAGGAGGGGAAAATATGATAGGGCATACAGTCCATCTGCCTTTTTTGTTGGATTATTCTTGTTTTGGAGGACTTTTTAACAATCTTGACATTTTTTGCTTTAAATTTCCTTGCCCTCCTGAGATTATTCGTTCTGATTGCGATACAAGAAATCAGAGCTGGAAGAAAAGTTTCTACTCTATTTTAACATGAAGGGTTGATAATTCTGAGTAAACACCGATTAAGAAGCAGTTGCTCAAGAAACAGCACCAGCAGTGTCAGAAGAACATTTAAAGGTGCATTTAGTTACCTGAGACGCATAGGACTGTGATGCCCGTGCACCTGCCCAGCAATCAGGTAACCTCAATCCTCACCACTAACACCAGTGAGGGGCATCCACATAGGGGAGGATAACAAATACTGTAAAGTACAATTTCCCTTAACAGCACACAGAGACCAGATCCCCAATAAGACTCGCCACTGGCACAGCTACAGGGTCTAGATCACAGCCTAGTGGGCAAGCTAAAACCTCTAGCACCCTCCTTGTCCAACTAGTGCTTCATATCCCTGCCCAAGTAGCTGACACACACACACTTTGAGATGCGAGTTGTATACAACACACAGACACCGCTGGGGGAAGGCTAACACGAATTCTCCAGCTGTGCCCCCTTTCTGCCCAGTCTAAAAAGGTAGTACCAGCTGCCACTACCCTCTAATATTTATCTGCTACTAAAAAGGCCCTTACTAATGGGTAACCAATTATTACTGTGCAATATTATCCAAATGGGAAGTGTGACTGAACAGCAAAACGTATTGGAGTGACTTGGACAGTATCAATATATACATGCAATGTACTCAAGAGCTTAAATTATCTCTACACAAAACAGCCACAGTTGAAAGGTTTAAAAATACTGAATAAAAACACAAGACAATACTTCTTACTACACAGTGCTAGTCAAGCGTGAGAGATCACAGAGAAATACTTAAAATAATACAGTAGAAAAGTTATGACATCAATACAGAAAGACTAATCTAATCTTCATATTTCCTAGCTATATCTGAGAAAACAGTTCTAAAATAAACTTACATATAGAGAAAGACAGTGCTGGTGATGTTGGATGTTCTGAAGACAAATGCAAAATGCTCTCTGATTCGTTCTCTTTAAATTGATAAGAATGATGTAATGTGAAGCAGCAATGTGTTAATTTTCTGTTTTCCCAGGCTAACAGAAACTCCGAGGTTAATGGCCCTTTTGATCTCGGATCTGGTCAGAAAGCCACAGCAATAAATGAAATTATAAATGCAGATTCTAATCATTAACTCTGGCCTCAAAACAATAGGAAGAATTCCTTCATTTAGACATTTCAGCTCAGAGTTTTGACATCAAATAAACAATTACACAATGCTTGACTTATCAGCCTTCATACAGCAGAGTGCACTGTTACATTTTTGCAGTTCCACATTTAACAGCATTTTCTTCCATTTAAGAGAACAAGCCTGTGGCATACAAATATTTACAAATGACAGAATTATCTACAAAATTCTATTTGGCTAGGCTGGCAGCCTTCACCTATCGGAATTTATAAAGGTCAGACTAAAGAAAACAAGATCGGCAATTAACTCATATTTTCAAAATGTCAGTAGAAACAGACATCACCTGATAATTCAGTATTCTGAAGGCTAAGGTGGTCTTATGAAGTCGAACAAAGGCTTTGCCATCTTTGTCAGAAGGAATATGATTTGTTGCCATATTTGCAGAAGACAGTATTGACAGGAAAATAAGCAGCAGAGTCTGATCTAGGCTTGGGACTGGGGAACCCTATGATTTATCAGAATTCCTACGTACAGGTGTAGGACTGTCAGGCAAACTAGTGGCTGCAAAAGAAGAATCCTCTAATGGTGGCAACACAAGAGGGACCAGCTGTATGTTGAGGAAATCCGCCTAACAAGTCATAGTATTTTTGCTGTGATTCTGATATTTCTTTTTGTTTCCACCCAAATAACCCATTCATTCTCGCAATAGTACAAATATTCAGGTGAGGAATCTGAAGAAAAACTCGCATCACAATATGATTCCTCATTCTGTGGAGTAGAGATTTTAGAAACATTCCAAGTCTAATTCCTTTCCCTTAAAGAATTAGAAATCAAAAAGAGAAAGAGGTTGATTTTTTTTGGAGAGAAGACTCTGAATGTAAAGACTGAAAAGCTTTAAAATAAACTTTGAGCAACACCCAGCCAATACTCCTTGCCAGCCACAGGCGATAGACGTGAAGAAAATATGCATTTTTCCTTGCGCAGTCCCCCCACCCCCCCATTTTCCTTGGGAACTGTCCAGAAACAGAGCCCTGAAGAACAGTCCTTTCCCTGGAAAAGGATCCCCAAAATGACTTCTCAAAAGACCAGTGTCTGCTACTTGCTGACCCAATTAAGAACAGGGATCCAAAGTCATTCCTTTTCCCCAAGTTTAAAGCTCCTCAAAGCAACTTCATGAAAGAATAAAAGGTCTGCTCCCTCCTCTGATACAGACAAAAAGTAGGCTTTCCTTTGTCAGAAGAGGACAACCAGAACAGCCACAGAGGAAGTGCCTTCCTTTCATTTCTTATTGGCTTGGAGGAACACCACCAAAGGGACCAAGACAACTCTTTGAACAATCAGAGGTACCTGAAATGGTTACAGGAGTGTCACTCAACTGCAGCTGTGGTGTAATGGAAGTCAGCTTGAAGACCGAAGACTCAACATTTTTTCTCCTTGGGAACAGCAAAGGAAAGAATTGCTAAGCTGCGAGCCTGGTCCATGTTTCTACAGCAAAAGGTGTCTGAGAGCAGCCCTATCCTTTACCAATATATATATTTTGTCAAAAAAGGTAATTTTTTTTTTTACTTGAGGAAGATAGTCCTCAATGGGGTACTTACCTGCCCAGCCTTTAACTGCTAAGCCAACCATCAAGCACTTAAAGCTCAGATGGAAGAGTAGACTCTGGAAAGTTACTTCTGAAAGTTTGGCTGTCCTCAAGCTGTTAAGCAGTGAAGCGCTGGAAGATGGCCAGGTGTCCTGTCCATGGCAGGATAAGACCCATATAAAACATTTAAGTAGGTATTTATGGCTACCTAAACTGCAAAGTATAGCCTTAAACAAGTTAATTTACTACGCTTGACCTGTAAGAGTGGGTCAAAATCATAGGACTAAACACAAAGGCATCAGGAAGATTGGTCAGTCTACAATTATTCCTGGGTGCTTGGTATCTTATCTCATCCCAATGGGGGACAGACAGACAGACAGACATGGTGTTTAGTTTTCCATCTTTCTGAAAAGA
Organism: Protopterus annectens; assembly: GCF_019279795.1. Classification (NCBI taxonomy): domain Eukaryota; kingdom Metazoa; phylum Chordata; order Ceratodontiformes; family Protopteridae; genus Protopterus; species Protopterus annectens. The sequence continues at coordinate 1,365,026,799 of NC_056728.1, read as the reverse complement.
AGACAGGACAAACAGACCTAGTATTACCAGCAACAGCTTCCTCAGGGATGGGCAAAGCATTCTGGCTAAACTGGGGCACATTCCCTGCCCCTTCCTTCATCACCACAGTGACTCTCCCTTGCCCAATGAAGGGAACCCAACAGCCACAGAGGACGCGGATAACCTCTCTGTCCAGGGTGGCTGCATGGACAACACTACAGGGCTCCCAAGAAAAATAATTTTCCAACAGTTAAGGCAGAAGCAGTGGAAAAGTACAGTTTTGTACCTACCATAAATGTAGATGTTCGAAGATCCACATTGCTGCAGTCCTTACACTTGGGTAGTCCGCTGTCCTCGGTCGGCCCGAATATCAAAGTATAAGGCTGACGTCGGTCAAGGCACATTTGACTGACTGACAGGACGTCAGGGTACAAATTATCCTCAGTCTTTTCTTGCCCCAGATGTCAGAAGACCCTAAAAATAAAAGGTCAAAACCAAAAGACAGCAAACTAACAACCAACCACCCTTGCACTAATTACATGTACAATATATACAATATACACAATATTTACAACCCAACCCACACAACCACCTCTAACTACAGAGGGGAGGGAGGGAGGTAATTTGGACTGCAATGTGGATCTTGAACATCTACATTTATGGTAGGTACAAAACTGTACTATGTTCTTCATCTCACATTGCTGCAGTCCTTGAATCCCAAAGCAGAGGTAAGGGAGGATGGCCAAACTACAATGAAGCAGGAGCTGCCAAAATGCCCTGCAAAACAGCAAAACCAGCCCTGGATTTAGAGTAAAGTGGTAGGTGATAATGCCTAGAGAAAGTATGCACTGAACTCCAAGTAGCTGCCTCCAAAATATCCTTGGTTGCCACTCCCCTCAAAGGCTGTCGAGTGGCAGTAGCTCTAGTGGAATGAGGCCTAATCCCAGCGGAATCTCCTTGCCATGATGGGAATAACAGAAAGCAATCAATCCACTTAGAAATAGTTTGTTTTGACACAGGCTTGCCCTGAGAACTCAAAGCAAAAGAAACAAACAACTGCTGAGACTGCCTGAACCCTTTAGTTCTGTCCAAATAATAACTGCCTGTGTACATCTAAAGTGTGCAAAATCTTTTCCCCTTTATTTTGGGGATTTGCATAATGAATAGTTTGGTTTAAAGCCACACTAGAAACCACCTTAGGCATAAAGGAAGGATTAGTACGTAAAAGATACCTATCCTTATGGAAAATCAAGAAAGGCTCAACCGCACAGGGCCTGCAATTCAGAAACCCTTCTTGCAGAGGTAATGGCCAACAAAAAGGCAGTCTTCCATGATAAATATTTCAACTCAGAAGTTGCTGCAGGCTCAGAAGGTTGTAGAGTGAGTTTCTCCAACACAAAATTGAGATCCCAAGCAGGAGTAGGAGCTCTACGTGGGGGTCTTATATTCTTTGCCCCTCTAAGAAATTGCTTGAACAAAGGATGAGAAAACAATGGAGGGTCACATTCATAGTGAGCTGAAATTGCTGCAGCATGAACCTTAATAAAGAAGGACAAACCATTGTCCTGTAACTCAGTAAGATATTGAATAGCCACACTTAAATTAGGCTCAGAAACATCAAATCCTTTGCTGCACTCCAAAATAAAAATCTCTTCCATTTATCTACACTTTCCTTGTACTAGGCCTTCTAGCTTCCAAAATCACATTCAAAACTTGTTGTGGAAGTTGAGACCCTCTATGGTTCAAAACAGAATATGCCAGGCTGTTAGGTGAGAGAGTGAAGTTTGACATGGAGCAAATGGCTGTCCTCCTGTGACAACAGGTGTGGAATCAAGGCAAAGGCCATGGAGGCTTCGTTACCAGACTTCTCAGTAATGGGTACCAGTGCTGCCAATCTGGAGCTATTAAAATCATCCTTGGCTTGTCCTGTCTGACCTTTAGAAGTACCTTTGGGAGGAGAGGCAGAGGTGGAAAGGCATCAATTGAAAGAAAGAGCATCCACTTTCCAAGCTGTGGGATGAAACCTTTTGTGCAAAACTTTGGCAGCTGATGGTTTAGTGGAGAAGCGAACAGATCTATGTCTGGAGTTCCCCATGACACTGTCAATTTCTGAAATACATGAGGATCCAATTTCCACTGGGATCCATAATTTAGACTGCTCAACACATCTGCTAAGGAGTTCTGTGCTCCTGGCAGAAACCTTGCCTGAAGATTGAGCTGTAAACTGAGAGCAGTCTCCCACAAAATCATTGCTTGCCTGCATAGAGGATAAGAATGTGTTCCCCTTGCTTGTTGATGTACCACATGACAGTTGTGTTGTCTGTTAGAATCAACACCTGCCCTGGAAGAAGTAAATCCTTGAAAGCTATTAATGCAAACTGGACTGCTAACATCTCCTTCAGATTGATATGTAGATGTTGTAGTCTGGCTGTCTTGTATCCACTTTCCATTTAGATGAGCTCCCCAAGCTTTGTCTGAGGCATCTGTCGTTAAAATCTGACTAAGCCTCTGGCGGGTCACAGAGAGTCCCTTGTTTAGGTGACATTCCTGAGCCCACCACAAAAATTCCTTTTGAATGCAAGGTATTATTTGAATGACAGTGTCCAGATCCTGGCAGTGCTGTGTCCATACATTTTGAGATACCATTGCAGCTTCCTCATATGCAGTTTGGCATTGGGAAGCACCAGAATACAAGATGCCATGAACCCTAAGGCTTGAAGGACTGTCCTTGCAGTCAGCCCGGACTGATGAGATAGTTGATGGAAGTAAAGGGAAAGATTCTTTTGTTTGTCCGGGGTTAAAAGGCCATCTGGGATGCTGTATTCAGTCTTACACCCAGAAAGCACATGTCCTGAGAGGGTACTAGACTGGACTTTATTTCGTTCACAGAATACCCCAGGCATCTTAGCACTGCTATCACATATTCCAAATGATGAAGAAGCTCTTCCCTTCCTTGAGCCAGAATCAGGCAGTCGTCCAAATAAGGATAGATCTGTATTCCTTTTAGCCTGAAGAAAGCTATCACTGGAGCCAGAACGGGCAATGCAGAGAACTGATAGTGAGAAGTCCCAGCTCGAAAACGTATACTTCCTGCAACTTAGTCTGACAGGAACATGAAGGTAAGCCTCCTTGAGATCCAAAGTTACCATCCAATGATCTTTGCCCAGCAGAGGTAAAAGCTGTTGTAACGTCAACATTTTGAACTTGGGAATGTCCAGATAAGTGTTGAGGATAGATAAATCCAAAATTGGTCTCCACGTGTTCCCCTTCTTTGGTACTAGGAACGAATAAAATCCTAGGCCCACTTCTGGCATAGGGACCAGCTGTATGGCCCCTAGTTGAAGTAACAGAGAAATTTGCTTGTGAGCCTCTATTCTTTGAGGAGGAACGTCTGGCATGCCTCTGAAAGGAGGCAAGGTATGGAAATAAAACCTGTAACCCCGGTGTATGATATCCAATACCCATTTGTCTTGGGTAATTAAACTCCAATTTTCTTTGAAAAGTGCCAACCTTCCTCCCAAAGGTGCTGCCAGACAACAAGGCTCTGGCAGCTGAAAGTCATTGGGTCTGTTGAAGACTGTGCAGGAGAACTCCCTGTCCTAGGCCTGAAAGAGCCCTGAGCTCTGCCTCTACCACGTCTAGATCTACCCCTAGACTGGGAATCATAAGAAGGATACATTCACCCTTTAGCAGGCCAATTTCTACTAAACTTCGGAGGCTGAACCTGCAATTAACAGTCTGCATAGACTTAGCCTTGTCCTCCATTTTCTTTAAAACTGCCTCAACAGGAGAACCAAACAACACATCAGATTGTAAAGGAGCATCTAAAATCCTTGTTTTAACATGGTCAGATAAATTTTGATCCCTCAAGAACTGACCCAGTGGCAGCCACCCTAGGGCCTGTACAGCATCAAAAACACATTGCAAAGAATGTTTCCCCACCTGTTCAGAAACATGTACTAAATCTTGCAACTCTTTACAATCAATACCTTCATGAGCATCAACCTTAGACTTCAACTGTGAAAGGAGATAGTTTTGGTATTTTAACATATGAAACTGGCAATTCAAAGCCCTCATAGCCAGAGTGGAAGAAGTATAAACTTTCTTTCCCCATCTATCCAAGGCCCTGGCTTCTTTTTCTGCAGGAACTTGACAACAGAAGCCTTAACACCTTTAGGCCCCTGGCTAACAGTTTCTGGGTCTGCCCTAGGACTTTTAAAAAGATACTTATGAGCTTCAGGAACCTGTAATACCTATCCGGTTTAACAGGAGCAGGAGGCAAAGAATCAGGATTAAGAGAAGCCTCTGAAAAAACATCTTCCACTACATCCAAAACAGGAGGTATAGCCAAAGGCCTATGCTGGGGTAAAAACAAAAATTCCCTAAGCCTTTTCCTGGAATCAGAGAAGTCCTGACCTTCCCACTTAAAATGCTCCCTCATGGAATGAAGAGTTTCTGAAAAAGAAAAATCCTCAGGAGGAGAAGCAGAAGGAGTAGAATCATCCACATCAGAATCAGAATAAGGAGAGTACTCCTGCAAGTCTTCAGCCGAAGACTCTGAAACATCAGCCTGCTCAAAACAACCTAGCTCAGGCTCCACCCTAGGTCTCATCAGGAGGGGGCAAAGAACAACTAATCAAAGAAATCAAATCTTCTGCCATTTTAAGCATATGCTTCTTGGGCACAGTTCCAGAAGAACTAGGGGTGACACCAACTGAAGCTAAACCTGGCCTGCCTCTAGGCGGTAGCCTTAGAAACAGAAGGAGAGGGCCTAACCACCCTAGGCAGGGAGGGAGTATAGTAACCTGAGAAGCCCAATCACCTGACCTGCCTCCTGAGAGGCCACATCCTGCAATAACAAGGTCTCTCCTGGGATCCCAAAGAAACCTCCGGTGGAACCACTGGCTCCACCGACACCTCTAAGAACTGGCGTCCGCACGGACGGTTCTTCTAACCTAGGCTTAACTGCAGACTAACCTGGCACAATCTAATCTCCTCTTTATGTGCTCAGGCCCTAAACAAGGAATACACAAAGTATGATAATCTCTATGGTATCTGTTTAAATGCAGTTATTCACTTTTTCTGACATCCGTTTAACCACTGAGGCAAGAAAAACCAAAATATTCCCCAACGGGCCACTTAGCACTTTGACTCTGTCTGAAACTAAAGACTGAGGATATGGCGTCGGTCATGCAATTTGTACCCTGGCGCGTCCTGATGTCAGTCAAATGCGCCTTGACCGACGCTCCAGACTTTGATACGAGGACAGCGGACTACCCAAGTGTAAGGACTGCAGCAATGTGAGATGAAGAACATCCAGATCTGCTAGGGCCAATATGGAGCCAGTGTGGAGCAATGAGGATGACCTTGCCTTTGAGAAGTTTTACCTTCTGGATAAATTTTATCAGAGGAAATGGGAGAGAAGCGAAGGAACTCAGCTGGTCACTTGGAACTGATGGCAACCCTGTGTTGGAATGAGAAAGAAATCTCTGCACCCGATGATGGCTAGGGAAGCAAACAGAGCAGAGCCAGGTTTCTACCATTTTAAAAATAGAATATTACTCAAGAGAAATTGAGTTACCACTTAAAGGTGAAGGAGCAGGTATCGGATCCGCTTGTCTAAAAGAATTTGACTTCTGGAAAATATATAAATGGCATTAAGAAAATTACTACTTGATAATCACCCATCTCCTTACTTTCATAGCTTCCCAGCACAGTCGGGTGGGCTCATGCTCCCAACTGTTTAATGATATATCATACACCTAACATATGAATTAGTATGGTCTGAACTCCCACTGTGATGGAGTCCTGAAAAAGTTGTATGGTAAGTAGGGATACTGTCATCTCTACAAGGCTGATGTGAAGGGAATGCTTTGATAACATCCAGATACCCTGAACAGTCTTCCTGTTGTAATGCCTGCTCCCACTCCAGGGCACACACATCCAATGAGACCACCGCTATGAAAAGGTTGAGATGGATCTGACAAAGGACATATTTACAGTGATGAAAGGACACCAACAATGTCTGCAGGCCTAAGATGTGGATTTATGCAGAACAGAATGTATCAGTAGGACTAGTCTCAATTCCAGTAAGTGCACTTGCATGAGAAAATCATGGATATGGCTGCCATGATGAGACTTGGAACCTAGTTAAAGCTGTGAATGGGGGAAGACAGAAGAAAGTACAGTTGTGTACACTTTCCATAAATGAAGATGTTAGTGTGTGTTCACTGTTGCAGTCCTAACAAATGGGTTATCCGGCTCCCGGTAGCCCTCAGTCGGCCAGAATACCAAAGGTAAGTAAAAATTACGTCTATTGTAAAGGACGTCAGGGCATCCGATATAAAAGGAGGCAGCCAACGTCACTTCCTCAGTCTTTCTTGCCATAACAATCAGAAGCCCCTAGAAAAAAGGCTAAGCCAAATGCCAAATTGGTAAATAATATCCAATTCAGCCTGTACCTCATGAAAAAAGAATAGGAGAGGATCAAAAAAGGGGCAAGGAGGGGGGGAAACCAGGACTGTAACAGTGAATATACTCCAACATCTACATTTATGGTAAGTGTACACAACTATATTATGTTCGCGTTTCACTGTTGCAGTCCTAACAAATGGGTTGATTTCCAAAGCCCAGTGAAAAGGGAGGAGGAACCAACAGAATCAAGGGTTGGAGATAATGCCCTGCAACACAGCAGTGGCAAACCCTGCCCTGGCTCTGGAAAACAGAGGCAAATTATAATGTTTTGTGAAATTGTGAACAGAAGACCATGTGGCAGCCTCCAAAATGTCTTTAGTAGGGACATCTCTTAAAAAGGCTGCAGAAGTGGAAGCTGCTCTAGTTGAGTGGGTCTTAACCACTTGAGGAGGAACCTTGCCATGAAAGGAATAACAAAAGTTGACAATGCGCAATCCATTTGGAAACTGTTTGCTTAGAAACAGCCTTGCCCTGAGCTCCAGGGGCAAAGCTGACCAATAACTGAGCTGATATCCAAAGGTATTTAGTCCTGTCCAGGTAAAACCTGAGCTGTCGGTGCAGATCAAGAGAATGCAGGATCCTTTCACCTTTACTTCGAGAATTAGGGAAGAAGGTAGGAAGGTGTATGAACTGATTAAGAGTCAAGCTAGAAACCACCTTGGGCATAAAGGAGGGATTGGTTCTCAAGGAGACCCTGTCTGGATAGAAAATAATAAAAGGCTCCACAGACATCAAAGCCTGCAGCTCCGAAACTGTCCTTGCTGAAGTTATATAGTCTTCCAAGAGAGAAACTTTAAATCTGCAGCGGCAGCTGGCTCAAAAGGAGGAAGAGTGAGTTTCTCTAGGACAAAATTTAAGATCCCAGGCTGGAGTAGGTGCCCTTCTGGGAGGTTTTAAGTTGCAAGCCCCTCTGAGAAACATTTTCATCAGGGGATGAGAGAAAATGGGTTGTTCAAGAGAACAATGAGCAAAAATGGCTGAAGCATGGAGCTTGCTAAAAGGAAAAAAGACCATGCTGAAGCAATTCAGCCAGGTTTTCCAAGATCAGAGGAAGGGTAGGCTGAGAAGAAAATTCCCCTCTAGCCTGCATCCAATGAGAGAACCTTTCCCATTTGCCAGCGTAGGACTTCCTAGTGCTAAGCCTCCTAGCCTCCCTCAGCATCAACCACCTGCTGGGAAAGAGAAGATGAGCCATGCTGCCAAATGAAGGGATTGAAGATGAGGATGCAGAATGATTCCCCCTTTCTGAACCAAAAGATCTGGCTTCAGAGGAAGATGCCAAGGAGGAAATTGGGAGAGACTGTGAATCAGTGGATACCAATGCTGTCTGGGCCAGTCCGGAGCTATGAGAATAGTCCTTGGTCGTTCGTCCCTGATCTTCAACAACACACTGGGTAGAAGAGGAAAAGGAGGGAAGGTGTAAATTGATAGCAACGTCCAAGGGAAGGAGAGAGCATCCACTCTCCACACTCTGCTGTGATGCGGTCTGGTGCAAAAGAGAGGTAGAAGATGATTGTCTGGGGAGGAGAAAAGATCCACCTGAGGCATGTCCCAACGCTGAATGATGCTGTAAAAAAACTGCTCTTTACAACTGCCACTTGTGAAGATCCAGGGTTCGCCTGCTCAACTGGTCTGCCAAAAAGTACAGTTGTGTACACCTACCATAAAATGTAGATGTTAGAGTGTCTTCACTGTTGCAGTCATAGCTGTAGGATGTTCCTGCCAGCAGGCAGCCCGAGGTCGGCCAGAATTCCAAAGTCTGGGTCCGGTGTCGGCTGTACCAGCAAGTACCCTGACGTCAGAACGCAGAGGTATAAAGCTGACAGCAGACGCCATCTTCTCCAGCCTTTCTTGCCCCAGATGTCAGAAGTCCCCCAAAGTAACCAAAAGGTGTCCAAAAAGGAAACACAAATACACCACAAAAGAAGAGGAAGATAGAATAAGCAGAAAATAAGAGGGGATTGGTGGGAGGGAAACACCGACTGCAACAGTGAAGACACTAACATCTACATTTATGGTAGGTGTACACAACTGTACTATGTTCTTCATGTTTCACTGTTGCAGTCATAACTGTAGGGTGGAATCCCAAAGCTGTGATGAGGGAGGAGGAGGTTATGTAGAAGAAGGGGCAGCCAGAAGACCCTGCAAGACAGCAGAGGCAAAACCTGCCCTAGACTTAGAATACAAAGGGAGATTATAGTGCTTAGAAAAAGTATGCACTGAACTCCAAGTGGCAGCTTCCAAAATGTCCTTGGTAGGAACTCCTCTGAGAAAAGCTGCTGAAGTGGCAGCTGCTCTAGTAGAATGACTTCTAACAGTACCTGGAATTTGCTTCCCAAAGTGAGAGTAACAAAACCTTATCCCATGAGCAATCCATTTGGAAATAGTTTGTTTAGAGATGGCCTTGCCTAGAGAACTGGATGCATAAGAAATAAGCAACTTATCAGATTTTCTGAAATCTTTAGTTCTATCCAGGTAAAACCATAGTTGTCTGTGTATGTCCAAGGAATGCAAAATCCTTTCCCCCTTGTTTTGAGGATTTGGAAAGAAAGTAGGAAGGTGAATAGTCTGATTTAAAGCCACTTTAGAAATCACCTTGGGCATAAATGTAGGATTGGTCCTCAAGGCAACTCTGTCTTGGTGGAAAATAAGGTATGGTTCCACAGCCATGAGAGCTTGCAACTCTGAAACCCTTCTGGCAGAAGTCAAAGCTAATAAAATAGCTGTCTTCCAGGATGAGAACTTGATATCCGAAGCAGCCGCAGGCTCAAGGGGGATAAAGTTAGTTTTTCCAAAACATAATTAAGATCCCAAGCAGGAACAGGAGGAGTTCTGGGAGGTCTTAAGTTCTTAGCCCCTCTCAAGAATGGTCTCACCAGCTGGTGAGAGAAGATGGGGGGATCAGTGTTGTAATGAGCTGAGATAGCAGAAGCATGAATTTTAATGGAAGAAAAGGAGAGGCCTTTAAGCAGGAGGTCTGAGAGATAAAGTAAAATGGAAGAAATGTCAGGCAAAAGAGGATCAGAACCTCGATCCCGCATCCAAATACAAAATCTTTTCCATTTAGAAGCATAGGATTTTCTAGTGCTAGGGCACCTAGTTTCTAAGAGAACATCCAAAACTTGTTTGGGAAAAGCAGAAGGAATCAAAGGCCCTTGTAGAGCCAAGCTGCCAGGCAAAGAGTCTTGATTTGAGAGTGTAACATCTGACCCTGATGCTGGGACAGAAGAGAAGGAAACAGAGGCAGAATCCATGGAGGTTTCAAGAACAGGTGTCTTACAAAGTTGGATACCAAAACTGCCGAGGCCAATTTGGAGCTATCAAAATGAAAATCTTGGGTTTGTCCCGTTTTATTTTCAGTAACACCCGAGGCAGAAGAGGAAGAGGAGGGAAGGCATATCCCGAAAGATTCCTCCAACTGAAAGACAGGGCATCCACTTTCCAAGCTGCTTTGTGGAAGGACCTGGTGCAAGAGAGAGGCAGCTGATGATTGAAAAGAGATGCAAACAGATCTGAGGGCAACCCCAAACTGCCGTAATCCTGCTGAATATGTTGGGGTCCAGCATCCATTCGTGAGGATCCAAAAGATTTCTGCTTAGGCTGCCTGCTAAGAGATTCCGTTTTCCTGGAATGAATTGAGCTTGAAGATGCAGATTCAGATTTAGAGCTGTGTCCCATAAACTCATGGCTAGTCTGCAAAGGGGGTAAGAGTGAGAGCCCCCCTGCTTGTTTATGTACCACATGACTGTGGTACTGTCTGTGCGAATCAGAAGATGGCCTGGTTGCAAAAGACTCTGGAAGGCTAGAAGAGCATTTTGAACTGCCAACATTTCCTTCAAGTTGATGTGCCAGGGAAGATGCTTCTTTGTCCAATAGCCCTGCTGGCAATTGTTTAGGTAATGAGCTCCCCAAGCATAATCCGAGGCGTCTGTGGTTATGATCTGAACAGGATGAGGTAAACGAAAGGGATTCCCTTTGTTTAAAGCACAAGCCCTAGACCACCAGAGGAACTCTTTTTGGAGGCAGGGAATCAGAGGTATCATTGTTTCCAGGCTGTGGTAATGCTGAGACCATACTCTCTTTAGGTACCATTGAAGTTTTCTCACATGAAGCCTTGCATTTGGGATCAACAGGATGCAAGAAGCCATGTAGCCCAGTGTCTGCAGGAATTTCCTTGCAGTGAGCTGAGTCAAAGTAGCCAAGGTCTTGAAAATTGATGCCAGCTGTACTTGCTTTTCTGGAGTAAGGAAGGCCCTTTGCAGGCTTGTGTTTAGAAGAGCTCCCAAAAAGATCATTTGCTGAGAGGGGATCAAATGTGACTTTTTTGTGTTCACTGAAAATCCCAGAAGTAGGAGAAGGCGCTGAACAAACTGCAGATGTTGAAGTAAAAGATCCTTGCTGTCCGCCTGAATAAGGCAGTCGTCCAGATAGGGGTAAATTTGAATCCCTTGGAGTCTGCAATAAGCTACTACTGGAGCCAGACACTTGGTAAAGACTCTGGGCGCAGTAGATAAGTCAAAGGGCAGTACAGAGAATTGAAAGTGTCTCGAACCTGCCTTGAATCTGAGGTATTTTCTGCGTTCCTGTCTGATGGGAATGTGTAAATAGGCTTCCTTCAGGTCCAATGTCACCATCCAAGCATCTTGGGAGAGCATGGGAAGAAGTTGTTGCAGAGTAAGCATCTTGAATTTTGGAATCTCCAGAAAGGTATTTAATACTGAGAGGTCCAGAATAGGTCTCCATGAGTTTTGTTTCCTTGGGACCAGGAACAGTCTGGAGTAAAAACCTTTTCCCATCTCTGGAAGTGGAACAGGCTCTATGGCTCTCATGGCCAATAAAGCGTCCACTTGATTTAAGGCCTCTGACCATTGATGTTTTGGCAGATCCGGCCAACCCGAAGACCTTGGCAGAGTATGAAAGTGGAATTTGTAGCCTCTTAAAATCACGTCTAAAACCCATTTGTCCTGGGTAATATGAGTCCAATTTTGGTAGAAAAGAGAAAGTTTTCCTCCGAGAGGGGCTTCCAGGCAAGGAAGACCTGTAGCCCAACGGAGAGAGTCATTGGGTCTGCTTCTTTTGTGATTGAGGTCTGTCTTCTCCCCTTCTGGGTGAAGAAGCAGTCCATTGTCTTAACCTGTAAGAGGCCTGAGCCTGCGCCCGACCTCTGGAGCGTCTATATCTTCCCCTTTGAGGCCTGTCAGACGTGGGAAAGGACCAATTTTTGGAGGGCCAATTTCTAGAAAATCTAGGAGGCTGAACTTGTAAGAAATCTTTAGACAGACTGCATAGATTTTGCTTTTTCTTATAATAACCTCCTCAGCCTTGGATCCAAATAAAACATCATGCTGAACAGGGGCATCTAACAGTTTAGCCTTAACCTGCTCAGGTAAATTCTGCTCACGAAGCCAAGCATGTCTCCTGATGACAGTACCAGAGGCTGCGGCCCTGCAAGAAGCTTCCAAGGCATCAAAACCACAATGTAAACTATGTTTGCTAACTTGTTCAGTTGCATGCAATACATCCTGTAATTCCTTGTCCTCTGCACATGCAGGAAAGGTAGAGAGCCTTTGCTTTAAAACAGACAAAAGAAATTGCTGATACTTGAACATGTGAAACTGGCAATTTAAAGCTCTAATAGAAAGAGTAGCAGAAGTGTAAACCTTTTTGCCCCACCTGTCCAAGGCACGAGAATCCTTTTCAGAGGGAATAGGATTTTTAGATGAAGCGGCCTTAGCAGCCCTAGAACCCTGAGAAATGGTTTCAGGATCAGCAGAAGGGTTCTTAAATAAGAATTGATGGGAGTCAGGGGCTCTAAAATCTATCAGGCTTAGAGGGAGCAGGCGGCAAGGAATCAGGATTCAAGTTAGCTTCAGAAAAAGCATCATCCACAATATCAAGTACAGGAGGAATAGCCAAAGGCCTGTGTTGAGGGAGGAGAAATTCCCTAAGTCTCTTCTTGGAAGCGGAATAATCCTGACCTTCCCAATGAAAATGCTCCCTCATCTCATGTAAGGTTTCCCCAAAAGAGAAATCTTCAGGGGGAGAAGCAGAGGGAATAGAGTCCTCTGCATCAGAATCCTCATAAGGAGGAAAAGAATAATCCTGGTCAAAGGAAGAGACAGAAGACACAGAAGCCTGATCAGATGAATCATAAGGAATATCCTGTCTAGACCTTTTTTTCTGGAGGAGGGTGAGAACCCCTAATCATTGTCAGTAAATCTTCAGCCATCTGTAGTAATTGCTTCTGGGACTTGGGAGCTGTATCCGAGGAAGCTTGAGCAGAAACCCTTGGTTTAACAGGAGTCTTTGACTTTGCCTTTGTAGAAATAGTGATGTGAGAAGGCCTGTAAACCCCCTCAGAAGCCGGTACCTGCACAGTGGTTCCGGACCCATCTGAAGGAGTGATGTCCGAAGGTCCTGCAGCAGATAAAATACTAGGCCTAGAAGGCTCCCCATGGGAGTCCGTGTCGGCCATCGGTTCCGAAGTGGCGGACGATAGGGGCTGCAAAAGCACCTCACTGACGACCGCCGAACCCGAAGCTGGCTCCGGCTGCAAAGTATCTTGTTTGGACCTCAGAGGCCTATCCTTGTCTTTGCGTTTCTTTTGAATTCCGGTTGTCGGTAAAGTATCCGACGACATCCTATAATTGAATCGTCTACCGAAATAATTCCAATCGTACCTACGCTTGATAGTGCGAGAATTAAACCTGGCACAGAACCGACAGCGAGAAACGTCGTGGTCAGGGCCTAAGCAAGGTAGACAGTAAGAGTGGAAATCTTTATGAGGTATTTGTTTTCTACACGATATACAATTATTAACTTTTTCTGACATCGGAGGAGCAAGAAAAAAGTTTCCCCAACGGGATACTTAGCTTGAGAAGAGAAGTAGAAAACTTCGGACCGACGACAATCAAAGCACGTTGTTCTGAATGCGCCAACCAACGACTTGCGAGCTGCTTCCCACCGCACGGCAAGAAAGACTGGAGAAGATGGCGTCGGCTGTCAGCTTTATACCTCTGCGTTCTGACGTCAGGGTACTTGCTGGTACAGCCGACGCCGGACCCAGACTTTGGAATTCTGGCCGACCTCGGGCTGCCTGCCAGCAGGAACACCCTACAGTTATGACTGCAACAGTGAAACACTAAGAACATCATTGAGCCTTCCTGGAAGGAACTGAGCTAGGAGATGCATGTCCAGGGATGCTGCCATGGACCAAAGATTCATGCTTTGTCTGCACAGGGGGCAGGAGTGAGTCCCTCCCAGCTTGTTGATGTACCACAACTGTTGTCTGTTCTGACAAGTAAGGTCCCTGGAGAAAGAAGGTGCTTGAAGGCTAGTAAGACCTGTTGAATTGCAATCAACTCCTTTAGATTTATGTGCAGGTGCATCTGCTGGGCGTTCCACCATCCCTGTATGCATTTGCCATCCAGGTGTGCTCCCCAGGTGTAGTCAGATGAGTCTGTAGTCAGAACTTGAGTGGCAGGATGCGTCCGAAAGGGCATGCCCTTGTTCTGTAGACAGGCTATTGCTCACCATAGAAACTCCGTCTGCAGAGATGGAAGCAGAAGGATCATCATATCCAGGTCCTGTGTGTGTGTTGACATCAAACGTTATTGAGGTACCATTGCAATTTCCTCATATGCAGTCTTGCATATGAAATCATGAGAATACAAGATGCCATGAATCCCAGAGTTTGCAGGTATTTCCTTGCAGGGAGCTGGGACAGGCTTACCAAGTCCTTGAAGTAAACTGAAAAAGTTGTCTGCTTCTCCTGGGTGAGATGCATCAGCTGGGTGGCTGTGTTCAGACTCGCTCCCAGGAATGTTCTCCTTGGATGGTACCATTTTTGATTTTTCCTCATAGAGTGTAACCCAGGGAAGAGAGAAGAGTCTTTACGAATTCCAGATCCTTTAGTAGCTGCTCCTGAGAAATTGCTTGAATCAGACAGTCTTCCAAGTATGGGTAAATCTGAAATTTCTTCTGCCTGCAAAAAGCAATGACTGGGGCCAGGCACTTCGTGAAGAGACTGGGAGCAGTAGATAAGCCAAAGGGCAGCACAGAGAATTGATAATGTTGCTTGTCCACTCTGAAACGAAGATACTGTCTGCAACTTTGCCTGATAGGGATGTGCAGATATGCCTCTGAGATCCAAGGTTACCAGCCAGGAATCCTTTTCCAGTATTGGTAGCAACTGATGCAGAGTGAGCATTTTGAACTTTGGAATCACTAGAAAAGAAAGATCTAGGATAGGATGCCAGGTGCCTTCTTTTTTTGGAACTAGGAAAAGCCTGGAATAAAAGCCCTGGCCTACCTGCATAGCAGGAACTGATTCTATTGCTCACAGATGAAACGACAAAATTTGTTTTTCTACTTCTGCCTTTTGGTTTGAAGGAACATCTGGGAATCCCTTGGGTGCTGGAAATGTGCAGAAAGAAAACTTGTGCCCTAGGAACACAGTTCTGAGCACCCATTTATCATTTATGATAGAGGCCCAGACATTAGAAAAAAGGGCCAACCTTCCCCCTAAAGGACTCTCCAGGCAAGCAAAAACAGGAAGAAGTTGTAAAAGGTCATAGAGTGTGTTTTGATTGAGATGCAGGCTTGGAGATTCCCGCCTTAAAAGTGGAAGCCTGCCACCGCCTAGACCTTTGAGGAGTAGCTGTCTGCCCTCTATAAGATTTGTAACCCCTAGTTCTGGAGCGGTTCTGTCTGCTGGCATCAGGAAAGGTCCAACTCTTGGAAGGGTAATTCCTGCTAAAGCGAGGGGGTTGAAATTGCAGAAAATCTTTCACAGTTTGCATGGACTTGGCCTTATCCTCCATCTTCTTAAGCACCTCCTCAGCTTTGCTGCCAAGAAGATAGCCTTTATACAAAGGTACACCCAAACGCTTAGCCTTGACAGGTTCTGGAAAAGGCTGTTCTCTGAGCCAAGCGTGCCTTCTAATAACAGATCCAAGTGGCTGTAGCCCTATTGGAGGCCTCAAGGATGTCAAAACCACAATGCAAGGAATGCTTATTGACCAGAGTTGGCTGAATTCAACAAATCCTGCATGCCTTCACTCTCTGCCAAAAGAGGAACACTTGCAATCTTAGACTAGATAGCCTCCAAGGTGTGCTGTTGGTACTTCAGCATATGAAAAAGGCAATTGGTAGCCCTAATAACTAGGGTGGCAGAGGTATAACCTTTCTTGCCCCACCTATCAAGGTTCCTAGATTCCCTGTCCAAAGGAACAGGATTCCTGGTAACAGTGGCCTTAACTCCTTTAGGGCCCTGAGAAATAACCTCTGGATTCACCAACGGGTTCCTGAAAAGAAATAGACGAGAATCATGGACTTTGTGGTACATGTCAGGTTTCCTGGGAGCAGGGGTGACCGAGTTTGGAGACAAGGAATTTTCCAGAAAAACATCAACAACTTCCAACGCAGGAGGAATAGCCAGAGGCTTATGCTGAGAGATACAGAAACTCTCTAATCCGTTTCTTAGATTGGGAATAATCCTGGCTTTCCCATTTAAAATGTTCCCCAAGGGTATTTAAAGTGTCACCAAGAGAGAAATCGTCTGGAGGACAGGCCGAAAGGAGAGACTGTTCTGCATCTGAATCCTCAAAGGGAGAAAAAGCCTGAGAAAATTCCTCTTCGTCAGCAGAAATGCTGGAAGAATCCGATCCTTAACAGGATCGGAACCTCAGGAGAAACATCCCTACTTCTTTTAGGAGGATGAGGCTGAGAACCCCTAATAAGAGTTAACAAATCATTACCCATTTTAACCATTTAGGCTTGAGGGAAACTAGAAGGAACTGGAGTCTGCCTTTTCACAGGCTTACGAATGGAAGGCTTACCTGCATGCCTGAAGGACTCGGGAGGCCTGGCAACCGCCGAAGGAACAGCAGAGTGGAAGAAAGAGGCTTGCTGTCAGAGCGTAAAGTTGAGGCCTTGGACCCCAGAGTCAGCTTAGCAGTACTGGCTCCAGCAGATGAGGCAACGGGTTGGAAGACAAACTGGAGGCCGAAGACCTAAGGGACTCCGACTCAATCAAGGCCTGCGGTTGTACATCTGCGGACTGCAGGGACTGTGAAAGTGTCTCACTGGCTCCCGACTGGCTGATGACCAACTTAACCTCATCAGAGGACTTAGTTTTCTGCCTGTCTAGGTCCTTGTCCGCCTGTCTCGGTCCTTATCCTTACGCTTTTTCAGAATATCCGAAGCCTGAAAAAGTACAGTTTTGTACCTACCATAAATGTAGATGTCCGATAGATATGCAACTGCAGTCCTGACATATGGGTTGTCCTGCCTCAGGCAGCCCCTCGGTCGGCCGGATTCCAAAGTCTGGGTCCGGCGTCGGCTGATGTCGCCTCCTCCCCGATGTCAGAACGGCTGGAGTATAAAGGCATCCGCCGATGTCTTCTTCAGTGTTTCTTGCCCCAGATGCCAGGTGCCCTCCAAGGAAGGCTAAATTTTGTGAATGGATATGCAAAAAATTCCAGACATGCACAACAGTAATAAACAGATACACCATAACAGATATCCCCAGCAAATAAGGAGAGGGGGAATGGACCCAAGGAGAAAGCAGAGGGGAAGGAGGGAGGGAAAACCTGACTGCAGCTGCATATCTATCGGACATCTACATTTATGGTAGGTACAAAACTGTACTATGTCCTTCAAGAATGCAACTGCAGCCCTGACATATGGGTTGAATACCATAGCCAAGCTGGGGGTGGTAGGATCTAAGCAAGGGATGGTGTAGCTAAAAGACCCTGCAGGACTGCAGAAGCAAAGCCTGCTCGGGATCTGGAGTATAAAGGCAGGTTGTAGTGTTTGGTAAATGTATGCACGGACCTCCATGTAGCAGCCTCTAGAATGTCTTTTGTAGCCACTCCTCTTAGAAAGGTTGTGGATGTGGCTATAGCTCTGGTTGAGTGTGGCCTGATATTGGCTGGCACACCCTTTCCATGGAAGGAATAACAGAATCTGATGCAGTGTCCAATCCATTTTGAAATTGTTTGTTTGGAGATGGCCTTTCCTTGCACTCCGGCAGCATAGGCTACAAACAGTTGGTCAGACTTCCTGGTGGTCTTTGTTCTGTCCAAGTAGTAGCGTAATTGTCTGTGTATGTCTAAAGTATGCAGCAGCTTTTCCCCTTTGTTTTGAGGCTTGGGAAAGAAAGTAGGCAGGTGAATTGCTTGATTTAGAAACACCCTGGATATCACTTTTGGCATGAATGAAGGATTGGTCCTTAGAGAAACTCTGTCCTGATGAAAAATGAGAAAGGGAGGAACTGCCATGAGGGCCTGTATCTCCGAGACTACTCTTGCTGAGGTAACTGCCAACAGGAAGACAGTTTTCCAGGAAAGAAATTGCATTTCTGAAGATGCTGCTGGTTCAAAAGGAGGAAGAGTTAATTTTTAATGGAAGAATATGAGAGGCCACTATGAAACATTTCTGCCAAGTATTCCAATATCTGAGGTATGCTCATCACGGATGCATCCTGGCCCTTTTTGGCATTCCAGATGATGAATGTCTTCCACTTGGCCAAATAGGTTTTTCTGGTGGAAGGTCTGCGTGCTTCCAGCAAGATTTCCTGAACCTTTTCGGAGAGGGGAACATGGGTCAAAGTCATGGAACCCTCCAGGCTGTCAGTTGTAATGTTTGCAGGTTTTGATGAACAGTCCTGTAATTGTGTTGAGTCAGGAGCAGAGGCCATTGGGGCAAGGGCCACGGTTTGGTGCGAGTTATGCTCAGTAGCAAGGGATACCAATGCTGCCTCGGCCAGTCTGGAGCTATCAATATTCCTTTTGGTTGCTCTGCTTTGATCTTCAGTAACACCTTGGTGATTAATGGTAGAGGCGGGAATGCATAGATTTTTAGGGTATTCCAGCTGAAGGAGAGAGCATCCGTTCTCCAGGCTAGAGGATGGTGTGTCCTTGAGCAAAACCTGTCCAGGTGGTGATTGAGATGAGAAGCAAAGAGGTCTATGTCCGGTCTGCAGTTGTTATTTGTGAGAAAATGTGTGGATGTAGCATCCATTCGTGTGGATCCATGAAATTTCTGCTCAACCTGTCCACCAGAATATTGTCCTTGCCCGGAACAAACTGGGATTGCAAATGGATGTTCAGTTTCAGGGACTTTTCCCAAAGAGCCATTGTTAGTCTGCAGAGGGTGCAGTGAGTGCCTCCTTGTTTGTTTATATACCACATGACAGTGGTGTTGTCTGTCCTTATTAGCAGATGGCCTTGTTGAAGAGATTTGCCAAAGGCTTCTATTGCATGTATCACTGCCAACATCTCTTTTTGATTTATGTGCAGAGGCATTTCTGTGGGAGTCCATTGACTATGAATGCATCTGCCCTCCATGTGTGCTCCCCATCCATGTTCTGAGGCATCCGTTGTAATGGGTTTGACTTGCTTGAACTTTGTTGAAAGGCATGCCTTGGTTTAAATGGCTTGCTTGAGCCCACCACAAAAATTCCCTTTGCAGGCATGGAATGAGTGGTATTACGTCCTCTAGGTTGTGGCTGTGTTGAGACCATAAGCTTTTTAGGTACCATTGTAGCTTTCTCATGTGTAGTCTTGCCAGAGGAATCAGAAGAATACAAGATGCCATGAAACCCAGGGCCTGCAGGATCTTCCTTGCAGTCAGCTGGGTACGTTTTGCTAGGCTTTTGAAGTAATCTGGTAAATGCTGTTGCTTCTCCTCTGTGAGGAAAGCCATTTGTGATTGTGTGTCCAGTTTTGCTCCTAGAAAAGCAATCTTTTGGGATGGCAATAGTCTTGATTTTTGAATGTTGACAGTGTATCCCAAAGCCTGTAGCAACTGAATGACATAGTCCAAGTTTTTTATCAAGGTTTGTTTGCTGTCTGCTTGTATAAGGCAGTCGTCCAGGTAAGGGTATATTTGAATCCCCTGGAGTCTGCAATGTGCAAGTACTGATGCCAGGCATTTCGTGAATACTCTGGGCGCAGTAGATAAGCCAAACTGCAATGCTGAGAATTGATAATGCTCTGTTCCTGCAAGAAATCTGAGGTATCTTCTGCAACTGTGTCTGATTGGGACATGCAGGTATGCCTCCATGAGGTCCAGAGTAACCAGCCAAGACCCCTTGCCCAGCATGGGAAGGAGTTGCTGTAACATCAGCATTTTGAATGTTGGCACAATGAGAAAGGTATTTAGAAACGACAAATCCAGTATAGGCCTCCATTGCTTTTCTTTTCTTGGAACAAGGAACAGTCTTGAATAGAATCCCTGGCCTTGTTCCTGAGGAGGTACCTTTTCTATAGCTTTTATTTGTAACCGCTTGGAAATTTGTAAGAGAGCCTCTGCCCTTTGATTTTGTGGCAGGTTTGGCATGCCTTGTCTGGTTGGTAAGGTGTGGAAGTGGAACCTGTAACCTCTGTCTATTATGTCCAGAATCCATTTGTCCTTGGTTAAAATGTGCCAGTTCTTTGAGAATAAGGATAATTTTCCGCCTAGAGGTGCTTCTCTTTGAGCCTTGGTAGGCGGAGTGAAAGTCAAGTCATTGTGATTGTCCCTGTGGTGCGGGTGAACTCCCTGCGCCACTTCTCTGATTTGGGGGTTGCCATTGGCGGCCCCTGTAGGAGCCTCGGTATTGCCCTCTGCCTCGAGCACGCCTGTTCTTTCCCCTTTGAAACTTGTCTGAGTCTGGAAAGGACCAATTTTTTGAAGGCCAATTCCTGCTGAATCTGGGAGGCTGAACCTGGAGGAAATCCTAGACAGTCTGTACTGATTTTGCCTTTTCCTCAATAGACTTCAATACATCCTGTGCATTAGTACCAAAAAGCTTCTGTTTTTCCAGAGGTGCATCCAGGAGCTTGACTTTAACATGGTCTGGCAGTGGCTGTTCTTTCAACCAAGCATGTCTACGTATAACGGCCCCTGTCATGGCTGCCCTACATGAAGATTCCAATGCATCCTAACCACACTGAAGAAAATGATTGCTAACCTGCTGAGTGTTATGAACCAAATCCTGCAATGCCTTTCTATCTGTAGGCTCAGGAGAGGCCAACTTTTTCTGCAAATCATCCATTAAATAATCCTGGTACTGAAACATATGAAAAAGGCAGTTGAGTGACCTCATGGCAAGGGTGGAAGAGGTATAAACTTTTTTGCCCCATCTCTCTAGGGACCTAGCTTCCCTGTCAGCAGGCAGAGGGTTTTTGGCCGAGGAAGTAGCCACTCCTTTGGGGCCCTGTGAAACAGTTTCTAGATCCACAGAGTGGGCCTTACAGAGATGCTTATGGGTTTGGGTTTCAGGGACCCTGTAGTATCTGTCAGGCTTGATAGGAGCAGGAGGGAGTGAATCAGGCGAAGCACTGGAATCTGAGAATACATCATCAAGGACATCCAACACTGGAGGAATAGCTAAAGGTCTGTGTTGGGGTAGCTTAAGGAAGGTACGTAGCCTTTTCCTGGAGTCAGAAAATTCCTGACCCTGCCACTGAAAATGCTCTCTCATGGAGTGGAGAATTTCGCCAAAAGAAATGTCCTCTGGAGGGGAGGCAGAGGGAATCGAATCCTCAGCATCAGAGTCCTCATAGGCCTGGAAGGATTCTTCCTGGGTATCTGAGTGCTCTGAATCCCCAGAGGCTTCATCTGAAGAGAGGGTGTCTGTCTGCTCAGTTCTAGGCCTTTTATCTGCAGGCGGCTGAGAACCTCTGTCTGGGTGCGGCTGAAAACCCCTGATAAGAGAGATTAGATCTGCAGCAAGAGTCATGATCTGTCTATCTGAAGAGGAGCCCTGAGAAGTAGATTTAGGATGGGCCTTGGCCTGGCTGGCAGCCTTGGCACGTGCAAAGGCCTTGATGGACATGGATACCGGAGGCCTAGCTGCCCCACTTGCAGGGGTAACCTTGTCCACAGGAATGGTGTTGGGTAAATCCAGAGCTTCGGTTTCTGGAGGAAAATCAACAACCGGCACCGTTGAAGTCTCCGGGACCGAAGAACGCGTTAAAGCGGTGTCATCGGCCTGGGGCGGTTGAATTACTGCTTCCGAAGGGACCGATGCACTCACGGAGGGCTTAGGCATGGTATTGGTGGACGACGGGGGCCGAGGATGTCGGTCCCGGTCCTTGTGTTTTTTGGAAGATTGTGCTGTCGGTTGTTCCGACGGCATGATATAAGCGAAAGACTCGCCAAAAAAGTCTTCGGCAAATTCTGCCCAGCGCCTGAGTGTGCGCTTATTAAAGCAAGCACAGGCAGCACAGGCCGAGACGTCGTGGCCTGGGCCCAGGCAAGGGAGGCAGTAAGAATGGAAGTCCTTATGAGGTATTTGTTTACCACAAGACAAACAATTATTAACCTTTTCACTTTTTTCTGACATCGGCTGAGGCAAGAAAAAATGTTCCCCAACGGGGTACTTAGCTTTTAGATGACTTCGGTATTTGAAACACAGGAGCTGACTGCTTCTGCTTCGGGCACTGCGCGGCAAGAAAGACTGAAGAAGATGGCGTCGGCAGATGCCTTTATACTCCAGCCGTTCTGACGTCGGGGAGGAGGCGACATCAGCCGACGCCGGACCCAGACTTTGGAATCCGGCCGACCGAGGGGCTGCCTGAGGCAGGACAACCCATGCAGTTGCATTCTTGAAGGACATCCGGCAGACGCCATACCAACAAACTCAGGCCAATCTCTGAAATCCTTAGCCAAAATCTTAGCCAAACAGATAGCACGCGGATTAAAGGAGGCACAAAGATTACAATTGGGAACGTCGTGATCAAGGCCTAAACAGATAATGTCATAGGAATGAAAATCTATGAGGAATCTGCTTTCCACAAGTAAGACAATTAACTTTTTCTGACATTCGTTAAGGCAAGAAAAGTGGATCCCCAACGGGGTACTTAGCTGTAGCAGACTTCAACTCTTTGTAGTCTGAAACCAAAGGTAAACTGCCGACCCCCATTCGTGCATGAAAAGCTTCTGCTTCGGGCTCCGTGGCAAGGAAGACTGAGGAAGTGACGTTGGCTGCCTCCTTTTGTATCAGACACCCCGACGTCCTTTATAACGGACGTCATTTTTACTCATCTTTGATATTCTGGCCAACAGAGGGCTACCGGGAGCCAGATAACCCATTTCTTAGAACCGCAACAGTGAAACACGAACATCAGACTTTTACTTGAGGGGCTCAAGCTCACCCTGAGGAGAGTTCTGTTGTACATAATTGCATGCCCAGCCTGGAACATACAAGAGAGTTTAGTAAAAGAGAAGTTGCAGCTGCAGTTTTGCTCAATTCAAGGTTATTCCCCAGACTAGAAAGAAAAATTTAAAATCAGACATTCCCCAACCAGCACAAATTATTTAAGGATGGCATAGCTGCCAAACAGTGAGTAAATATGACAATACTTTTTGCCTCTGCAGATGTAAATGAGACTACAGATATGGATTTGGCAGAACACTGTACGGGGTTGAGGTGAGGTCAAATAAGAGCTTGGAATTGATGGCGGTCTTTGACCATGAAGCATAGACACCTCTGGCTCATTTGTGATCCTTAAGTGAAGGTAGGTGTCACAGCTGTCGAAAAATCAATTCAATCTCATTTTGCTATGCAAGAAGTATGAGCTACACCATATAGGCTTCAACATTTACCTGAGGTGGTCTTTCTTGGCACTAAAGAACTTTATCACGGGACCATTTAGCCAGGTCTTTAACAAGCCTTAGTACCTCTGCTGGTCTCTCACTTTTAATAGGGTGAAATGTCTTGACAAGGTAGATGATGGTGTCACAGGGCTAGTAACAAAAGGTACACTATAACCCAAATTTAACAGCTTCTCACACCTGTCAGCAGTTATCCTTTTCCATGAAGACAGGTGGAGGAACAAATGACCACCAACAGCTGAAAGAGAACCAGTTGACCAAGGTCTCTGGGATGCTGCTGACACCCTGTAAATAAACAAAAAGTAGCATTGCCAAGGCGCCCAAGTCCACTCAAACTGCCTTGCTTTTCAGTGTTCTTTACCGTTTATTTTAATATCGTTCTTGTCTGAACAGCTGACATGGGCTCTTATGCATTTCATAACAGATTTCGAAGAGGATGAGCTTTTGTAGTGTTGAAGGTCTTTCCCTTTTACATATTCCCATGTGTGCTTTCAGTAAGGGTCCAAACATAACTGGTCCCAGGAAGGTGGCATTCAAAAATATCATTTTCAATGTCTTTAGCAAAGTTTGCTAAACTTAAGCTATGTGCCAGCAAACAGCTATGCCAGATTCTATGGACTGGGATGAACTTTGTTGGTATTAGTCGATAGCTACTGACAAGAATTAAGCGTTTCCTTTCCTGGTCTGTCAGGCTACTGGTCAACGGTCTGCAGCAGTCAGACATCTTTTGTGAAAACTCTGCCATGTGGGTTAAATAGTTAACCACTACTATGGAAAAGAGTACAGGGTGCATATACACACATCCAGGATGAGCAGCAGGCTTTAATATGCTTGCTTCTTTTAACCTCAGATGCAAACGTTAAGTTAACAAATTGGGAATTCTCAAAATGCAAAACTCCACTCTCTGAGGAGGCATATGGCTGTCTGCCTTTTTCAGAACGGGGATACAACATCAGTCTCTCCAAGGTAGCCTTCGAAATAATTCAAAGAATGTCTTGACAACAAACAGACTGTACACAAAGACTGGACTGGAAGTTATTCAGCACTGGCTGCTGCAGGGAGGGTACAAGATTAGTTAGCACCCCAGTAACAGAAATTTTCATGACATCTCATTAAATGGGGTTATAAACTATATCAACAAGAATCAGAGCAACTCATCATCCAAATCATATGGGACTCTTGGAGGGAGGTGAAATGTGTCTTTTCTGCACAACACCTGTACTATGTAGGTAAAGTTGACTCAGTGGAGCAATATAGGGAAGCAGCTGAAGAGCTTCAGTTCTACTTCTTAAAAGAAACAAATCATCAGATCAGCAGCAGAAAAATCTGGAACTTGAGAAAACTAGACTGGCATCAATGTAGAGTAAGCTGCAGAACCATAACACAGCACTGCAAACTTCCAACTCGAATTAATATTGGCAACATTGTCAGAAAAGGACCCAATCATCAAAACCATGAGTTATGACAAATATCACTGGCGAGAGGGAAGAATCAATGCCTCAATACTGAAAGGAGCCAAAAGCTGCCATCAGGGTCAAAAGTGTTAGCAACAGAAAGGCTGAGACCAATATCAAAGGCAACCAATGTTAATACCAATGTCACTTATGCCAAGCTAAACAAATAAGTGGAACAGACCCTGTCGATTTAAGTCATACCAATCAAAAACATAGTCTTTTCAGAATCAAAATAAAAACTTTGGTACTAGAGAAAAAGTTTTGTACTCCTGAGCTGGGGAAGTAAACATGGCAAGTGATTCTACATCCCAAACCAAAATCTGTTAAAGAAAAGACATTCTGAAACCCAAGTAAAAGGTTTTTCCAGGTTTTAAAGTTGAGCACCACAGGTGTAGTATCTCATGCCATTGTTGACAGTCTTGGTGTGGAGAAGTCTTGTATTATTTGAGCTTCTTCATTCTGCACCAATTAGGTGACTGCCAAGACAATTGAAAAATATACCTGTAATATGTCTGGGGGATGGAAACTTAACTGCAACTGGAGGTGTACGCTTTCCACAGTTTTGAATCAAACTTCTTGAGCGAGTTCCCTGATCTTAAAGGCTACCCTCAAGACACTACAGAAAGTATTTAAGAGCTGTCTCATTCTTTCTTTAAAATATTCTACTAACATTAGCCTCAAGGCAAGCAAAGAAGTTGGTCTTCAACCTTAAGTAGAAAGCTTTTCAGAATCCTGAGAAGAAAACTTGGACACATTGCCTATATAAAATTAAACTACCACTTTTCTAAGAGAATGCTGAAGAGAAAACTGCACAACACACCCATAAGCAGAATAGCACACTTCTGGTGCCTAGTCTGAGGATATATTTTTCTTCTTCCTCAGGGGCATCTGTGAAAACAGCACTTCACTTATGAGGTGGCCGCCCAAAATAGCAACCACGAAAAATACAGAAAATTAAAAAATAGTATTCATCTAAGAGAGAAAAGTACAGTTGTCTAAAATCTTAACCGTAACATTAGAGGTCTCTCTATTCACTATTGTAAAGAATACTGTAGCAGAGTCACCTGTCTAGGGCAGCCCAACATCTGGCCAGTATACCAAAGCCTTTAGGTTGTAATGGGTACACAGTATGTCACACGTATGCTCCCAGTGCATGGCATAGGGCGTAAAGGTGATGTTCAGACGTACAATCCTCAGAACTGAAAAGTCTCAGTAGGAATGACAGCCTAAGGATCATCATCAGGTAACAGGCACATCCAGAAGGAAAAAGGGCACAGGTGGAGGGAGGGAGGGAATACTGCAACAGTGAAGAGAAGGACATCTACTGTTATGGTTTATACAACTGTACTATGTCCTTCCATATCACTGCAGCAGTATTCTTTACAATAGTGATAGTGCAAAAGCTCAGGTAGAAGACTGGAAGGAGGAAGCACCAGCAGAACCCTCTAGGAAGCAATGGAGAACATCTCTGGCCCTAGAAATCACATCCAAATGATAGTGCTTGGCAAAGGTGTGCACAGAAGTCCAGGTAGCTGCCTCAAGAATAGAATTAATATGAAACCCCTTGAAAAAGCACCAGAAAAAGCAACAGCCCTAATAGAGTGAGCCTCAACAGAAAAAAGAATAGCAAAAAGAAAGGACATTAGAAATCCAAGAAGAAACAGTTTGCTTGGAAACTGCCAAAATTTAAGACCTACGATGAAAAACAATAAGCTGTTCAGATTTCTGAAAAGCTTTAGTCTTATCCAAGACTAGAGTTGTCTAAGCCAATCCAAGGTGTGCAAAACCTTCTCACTAGCAGATTTCAGAGGAGGAGAAAAAAATGGGCAAATGAATAGACTGAGAGGCAACTCATTAACCACCTTGTGTATAAATGAAGGATTAGTACCAAGGGACACCCTGTCTTTATGAAAAAATAAAGGAGGAATAGCCATAAGGGCTTTGCAACTCAAAACACCTGTCTGGCAGCAGTAAAAGTCAAAAGAACAAGAAGTTATGTACTCACCATAACGTTCGATGTATGTAGTCCATCTCGTCTCACATTCTTGCTCACGGGTTCGGAGCTGAATACCGGCTCCGACTCGCCAATTTATTTACTAGCTCGAAGTCTCTCATTGACTGGGCCAAGCAGGTATCCCATGCTGCACTGCTCCATAACCCCAGATCTAGTTTGCTGCAAAACCACAAACACACCCCCATACACACAACAAAAACTACAATGTAGTACTACCAAAGAGGTAAGAAAGAAAACAGTTACTGAATGGTACTCTAGTACCAAACCTAACCTCCAGATCCTCCAGGAAGGGGGCAGGTGGGAGGGTACATAAGAATGTGAGGCGAGATGGACTACATACATTGAACGTTATGGGGAGTACATAACTTCTTGATGTTATGTAGTCCAATCTCGCCTACATTCTTACTCACGGGACAGCGTCCCCAGCACCTCTATCCTGGGAGGCTCAAAGGAAGATACTCCTGAGGACTGTGGAACCAAAGGAAGCCTTACCCCTAGAGGCCACGTCCAGTTTGTAATGAGTAACAAAGGTATGGGGGGAAGCCCATGTGGCTGCAGCACAAATATCATCCAAGGATAGTCTGGCATGGTATGCTATAGACGCAGAAACAGCCCTAGTAGAGTGAGCCTTGACAGGGAACGGTAGAGTTTTTCCTGCTGAAGAATAAATAAAGAAAATACAATTAGCAATCCATCTGGAAATGGTAACCTTGGAAATAGAGGATCTCGCTCTATTGTCTGAAAAGGAAACAAACAATTGGTCAGACTTTCGCAGATGTTTGATCCTGTGTACGTAGAATCCCAATTGTCTGTGCATATCCAGCTGATGAAACCTGAACTCTGCCTTGTTCGAATATTGAGGGAAGAACACTGGGAGCTCAATAGACTGGTTGAGATTAACAGTAGATGTAACTTTAGGGAGAAAGGACGGGTTAGGTCGAAGAGGGACTCTGTCCTTATGAAAAATTAAATACAGGGGTTTAAAATGGAGAGGGCTTGAATCTCCGACACTCATCTGGCTGATGTAATGGCTATCAGAAAAGCCGTTTTCCAAGACAAAAACTTTAACTCGCAGGTGGCAGCCGGTTCGAAAGGTGGGGAAGTAAGGGCTTGCAAAACCAGGTTTAAATCCCAAGGCATAATAGGTTCAGAAATAGGAGGCCGGAGTAATAAGGTGCCCTTTAAAGTTTGTGAGCCATAAGGGGAAGGCTCAGAGGAGGTATGAAAGCTAGAAATAGCCGCCAACTGTACTTTAATAGTGGCAGGCGCAGAACCCTGCTGAAAGAGCATGGACAAGAACTCCAAAACCGCAGGAATTGGGGCTGTGTAGGGATCGATTCCCTGAGCATGAGCCCAAATAGAGAATCTCTTCCATTTGCTGGAATAAATCTTCCTAGTCGAAGAGTTATGAGAGGACGATAAAATGTGTACTACTTCAGGTGAAAAAGGATGAAGCCTGACTAGCGTTGGAAGTGGAGTAGCCAGGCTGTCAACCTGAGGGTCCGCAGGGAGGGGTGGAACTGTCCCGACATGTGTGTCAGTAGGTCTGGTACTGGGTCCAGAATCCAAGGAGTGTCCACCACGAATGGATGGAGGAAGGAGAACCAGACTTGGCGAGGCCAGTGTGGGGCAATTAGAATCACCTTGCTTCCCAAGGATAGGGCTTTCTGAATCACTCTTGGTAACAGAGGAAACGGAAGGAAAGCATAGAGCAGACCAGAGGGCCAATTGTGGACTACAGCGTCCTTGGGTGAGTCCCTCTGTGGGGGGATCAGGGGGAAGTAATTGATGCATTTGACATTGAGAGGATTGGCAAAAAGGTCGCAGCAAGGCTGACCCCACCTGTTGAATATCTGTTCCGCAACCCAAGGGTTCAGGGACCACTTGTAAGGCATGAACATAGCTCTGCTCAGCCTGTCTGCTATCACAATGGCCTTCCCCGGAATGTGCGTTGCCACTAGGAACCGTTGGGAAGATACTGCCCACTGCCAGACCCGCATGGCCTCTCTGCACAGGGAGTAAGATCTGGTTCCTCCCTGTTTGTTTAGGTACCATACCACGGACATGTTGTCCGAATGTATCGCGATCGTCCGAAGAGGGAGAAAGCTCTGAAGTGTCCGCAACGCCAGAAGCACTGCTCTCATCTCTAGGACGTTGATGTGCAGATGTACCTCGTGATCTTGCCACGTGCCTTGGACCGTCCTGCCAAGATAATGCCCCCCCACCCCATCTGGGAGGCGTCCGTGGTCACGGTGGTGACAGGTGACAGAGGAACAAACTGTTTCCCCTCGTCCAGATTGGTGGAGCAAGCCACCAACTGAGATCCTGTTTGCATCGGTCCTTGAGCAGGATCAGGTGAGAAAGGGGGAGTTTCTGAAAGGACCATTGGGCAAATAGAAGCTATTGAAGAAGCCTCATATGTAATCTGGCTAGAGGCACTAGCATAATGGTAGCTGCCATGGTGCCCAAAAGCTGAAGAACCCATCTCGCTTGTACTTTCCTGAGGGGTAATAGTGCGCGAACCTGATTGTGTAATATTGTGATCCTTTGATACGGCAAGAAGGCCCGCATTTGGACGGTGTCTAGCTCTGCGCCTATAAACGTGACACGCTGTGAGGGCAGCAAGGCAGACTTTTCTCAGTTCAACTTTATTCCAAGTTGCCGAAAGAGGGTAATGGTGGCGTCCCTGGCTTGGATAAGTAGATGCCTGGTGGGAGCGGTGAGGAGCCAGTCGTCCAGATAAGGAAACACCTGGAATCCTTGACGTCTCAGGTGAGCTGTCACCACTGCCAAACACTTGGTGAACACCCTGGGGGCTGTGGCGAGACCAAAGGGCAGGGCACGAAACTGAAAATGGCTGGCTCCCAGCCGGAAGCGTAGGTGACTCCTGGATGCCCTGTCCATTTTGATATGATAGTAAGCATCCTTGAGGTAGATGGAGCACATCCATACTTCTTTTTCCAGCAACGGAAAAATGGACTGAAGGGTGACCATTCGGAACTCGGACTTTTGAACACAGTGGTTTATTCGGCTGAGATCTAGAATGGGTCTCAGGTCCCCTGTTTTTATCGGCACCAAAAAGTGTCTTGAGTAAGTCCCTAATCCGATTTGGTCTGAGCTTTGTAAGGCTGCGTGATCCTTTTGACTGGATGGAACGTCTGGGATTCTTCTGACTGGAGGAGGGTCTGGCGAAAAGGGTACGGCATAACCTCCGGAAACTATTCGTAACACCCATCGATCCTGGGTGATGCTTTCCCAGGCTTCCGGGTGTAACGATATGTGGCCCCCGACTGACTCCAGAGAAGCACAGTCTGACAACACATCAGGAACGATGGTAGGAAGAACCGCAAAAGGAATCGTAGTCTCCCGAGTTGCGGGGACCTCCCTCTGCCTCTAGGGTGGTGTCTTCCTGAATAACCTCCCCCACCTCTGCCTCTGGAGAGGGAGTCACCTTGTGCGGCAGGGAAAAACTTCTGTGATTTCTTGAACCACATCTTTCCCCCTCTCTGAGCCTTGGGGTAAGGCCTCGAGGGAAGGGAAAAATAGACCCCTACGGCAGACAGGGTCTTTCCCTCTTGCTCGCATCTGGTGAGGGTCTCTCACTTTGGTCCCAAAAAGCGAGGACCCATCAAAAGGAGCGCCAGTGAAGGAAGACTTGAAGGCCTCCGCAAAACGACAGGCGCAACCAGGCTTTCCTCCTGAGGGCCACTCCTGAAATGGCTGCACTACTCGCCCCCTCTGCTGCATATGATATAAGCCTCATGGACGAGTTGACAACAGAATTTAGGGTAGACACCTGGGTGTTAATTGTGGGTGCTAACGCCACAGGAACGTTACCCGCTAGAGTATCTCCTAACTCCTTGAAGAGATCTCTCTGGAGCGGAGTGAAATGGCAAAGATAGTTCAGTGACTGTAAGGCGAAGGTCGCTGACTAAAGGGTACGCTTCCCGTACCCGTCCATCGTCCTAGACTCCTTGTTAGGAGGATGGACGGAGGAAGAAGTCTCTGCTACTTCCTTCTGTGTGGCCGCCGCCACCACCATGGCATCTACAGAAACCCCTTTGGACAGAAATTCTTTCCCTGGTGGAGCAGAAAGGAACTTATTGGGCCTTCTGGGTACAGGTTCCACCGTATC
Source organism: Protopterus annectens (assembly GCF_019279795.1). Taxonomy (NCBI): domain Eukaryota; kingdom Metazoa; phylum Chordata; order Ceratodontiformes; family Protopteridae; genus Protopterus; species Protopterus annectens. Next base: position 1,364,996,138 of record NC_056728.1, on the reverse strand, counting down.
AGGATTCTCCCACACCCTTCGACAGATTAAATCCAACAGTTTGAAGGGTGGAGACACCCAGGAGGTGAAGGGTTGAGCTCCAAAGGCCTTGAGGAATACTGACTCCTCCTCGGAGGGGGTTTGGAAGGGCCAGTCGCCCCCTCTCTCAAAATCTCCAGGATGTCGGAGAAAGAGACGTCATTAGAGGATGACTTAGGGGACCCCTCCGACTCCTCGAGGTCGGTATCAGAAATGAGACTCGTCCTGGGAGTCTATGTGCTTCCTCTTGCATGTCTTCTTTCTGGGGGCCTCAGACTCTGAGGGACCCTCAGAAAGTTGGGGACTGCTCATGGGGGTATCCCCAGACCTTTGGGCTCTCTCTGCTATCTACGGATAGGGGGGTGTCACACACTCTAGCCAAGGTGGAAGGGGACGGAATGACTGATCCGGGTGATGTAAATGACGACTTGGCCAGTGTGCTCCGCATGGCCTCAAAGGCCGGTCCCCCAAATCAGAGGACCGACGGGCCTCCGAGGCCATGATCAGCGTCGGGGTCCCCCGAGCAGATGTGCCGAGAAGGAGGCTCAGAACCGATGGATGTCCCGAAACATCCCCCTCGGGCCCGACTTGAGGAAACCAGAGTGCCGAAACCTGTGGAAGGAGCCGACAGGGTCAGAGCCGACGTCGGCACCGATAAACCTTTAAGGGGTAATGGTGCCGGCGCAAGAACATCACTCGGAGCGGAGCACTCCAGCTCCGAAGACAAGGAAGCGCTCGAAGGAGGAACCATAGACAACCAACGGAACAGGCTCCGGAGCAGACTGGGTCGAAGCCGAAAATAATTTAGCCATCACCCTACGACTGCAGGAGCCTCTGCACCACCCTATCAACATCCAAATCAGAAAGCCTGGAGGATTTGGAGGACAGGGATGGAGAATGGGATCTCCTGTCAGGAGAACCATGCCTAACACTGGGAGATCGGCTCCGAATTAGTTCTAGTAAAATAGGAGCCAAAGCAGATTCCAGCACCACTGATACCTCCTGCAGCCCCAAGGACATAGGAGCCGAGGAAGCAGAGTCAAGTTTTGAAAGTTTCTCCGGCGGCTCCGAGGAGACAGACGGAGCCGGAGATCTTTTCTTTGTTTTCGAAGCCTTAGGCTTGGCCTGAGAATCAGAGACAGAGTCCAAGGACTCCTGAAATGAAGGTTTCAAGAGACCCTTCAATATTAACTTGTTTTTTCTCTCCTGAAGCACCCTCGGACTGAACGCGTGACAAAAGCTGCAAGACTCTTGCAAATGAATTGCACCTAAACAATAAACACATACAGAATTGTCCATCAGTGATGGACATTTTGTAACCACACTTGGCACATTTTTTGAAACCAAAGACAAACAATAGTTGAGCAAATGCACCTTTATCAAACAACAAAGCTTTCAGGTATAAAACCCTTTTTCAATGATAACAAAAGGCATACTGAAACAACTGTTTAAATACAAGCCCAACCCATCACATGACCCGCAGCCAAGGTCACATGACATACACAATACAAAGCTCATAACATTAAAATCACATAAAAATGCATAAACAAGCTTTTATGTATGCATATTAAATGATAGAATATATAGATAAAAAATATAAAAGATTTATCCCTTCTGAAAATATATCTCATCATACCACATATCATAAAGCAATTAAGAAGGTTTAAAAAAAACACCAAACTTATTTTATCTTAGTATGCTGTAACCTAATCAGTATCGGTTTTAAAGACACACTTGCATTCAATTTTGTTCATCCTGTTTCTAAGCAACTATTTGTTTTTCATAGCATAGCTACTTGTGTAACAACTAATGCTGTCTATTTGGCAACATGTGAGGCCTGCCCCTCGTTTTATGTCGGCAAGACAACAAGGAAGCTCAAAGAGCGCATTATAGAACATAAGTTGGATACAAGTTGGATATCAGGAGGGGCTGTGATACTAATGCGTTATCTAAACATATTAAATGCTTAGGAAATACCCATAGGTTTCTGTTTAGGGTTATTGATAATGTCAGCATGTCAGTTAGGGGAGGTGATGTGTGTAACTTACTTGATGTAAGAGAATATGAGTGGATTGTGAGACTATCTGCTGATGTAGCCCCTGGTTTAAATGCAAGTGTGTCTTTAAAACCGATACTGATTAGGTTACAGCATACTAAGATAAAATAAGTTTGGTGTTTTTAAACCTTCTTAATTGCTTTATGATATGTGGTATGATGAGATATATTTTCAGAAGGGATAAATCTTTTATATTTTTTATCTATATATTCTATCATTTAATATGCATACATAAAAGCTTGTTTATGCGTTTTTATGTGATTTTAATGTTATGAGCTTTGTATTATGTATGTCATGTGACCTTGGCTGCGGGTCGTGTGATGGGTTGGGCTTGTATTTAAACAGTTGTTTCAGTATGCCTTTTGTTATCATTGAAAAAGGGTTTTATACCTGAAAGCTTTGTTGTTTGATAAAGGTGGATTTGCTCAACTATTGTTTGCCTTTGGTTTTTATACAGCATTATTCTACATTTTTTGAAACCGAAAGGTTTATGTTCCTATTGTTCTTTAGACATTCTGAAAGAACCAAACTAGGAAACACAGCAGGCGGGAAAACCGTAAAGTACAGTTTTGTACCTACCATAAATGTAGATGTCCGATAGGTATGCATCTGCAGTCATCACATATGGGTTGTCCTGCCTCAGGCAGCCCTTCGGTCGGCCGGATTAAGTCTGGGTCCGGCATCGGCTGATGTCGCCCTTTCCCCGACGTCAGAGTGCCTGGGGTATAAAAGAGTCAGCCTTGGCCATCTTCCTCAGTTTTTCTTGCCCCAGATGCCAGGTGCCCTCTAAGGAAGGCTAAATTTGGAGAAATGCAAAATATTCCAAACATGCACAGTAATAAAATCAAATACACCATAATAGATAACCCCAGCTAGCTATAAGAGGGAGTATTACCCAAGAAATACCACAGAGGGGAAGGAGGGAGGGAAAACCTGACTGCAGATGCATACCTATCGGACATCTACATTTATGGTAGGTACAAAACTGTACTATGTCCTTCAAGGATGCATCTGCAGTCATCACATATGGGTAGAATACCATAGCCAATCTGGGGGTGGAGGATCTATGTATAGGATGGTGTAGCTAAAATGCCCTGCAGGACTGCCGTAGCAAAGCCTGCTCTGGATCTGGAATATAAAGGTAAATTGTAATGCTTGGAAAATGTATGCACGGAGCTCCATGTAGCAGTTTCTAAAATATCCTTGGTAGCCACCCCTCTTAAGAATGCAGTGGAGGTGGCTGTGGCTCTCGTGGAATGAGGTCTAATGTTAGCTGGCACAGTTTTTCCATGAAAGGAGTAACAAAAACAAATGCAATTCCCTATCCATTTTGAGATTGTCTGTTTGGAAATTGCTTTTCCTTGTGCACTAGCAGCATATGCTACCAACAGCTGGTCAGTTTTTCTGTAACTTTTAGTTCTGTCCAAGTAGTAGCGCAACTGTCTGTGTATGTCCAGGGTGTGCAGAAGTTTCTCCCCTTTGTTTTGTGGATTTGGAAAGAAGGTAGGCAAATGAATAGCTTGGTTTAATGAGACCCTGGATACCACCTTTGGCATAAATGTAGGATTGGTTCTCAATGAGACTCTGTCCTGATGAAAAATAATAAATGGCTGTACTGCCATGAGGGCCTGTAACTCAGATACTCTTCTTGCTGAGGTTATGGCCAGAAGGAAGGCAGTCTTCAAGACAAGAACTGTAGTTCTGCAGATGCTGCTGGTTCAAAGGGAGGCAGTGTTAGTTTTTCCAACAGTTAAGGTCCCAAGTAGGCAGTGGTGGTGTCCTTGGAGGCTTGATGTTTTTAATCCCTCTTAGAAACTGCCTTAGGAGAGGATGTGAGAAGACAGGTGGATCAATATTGTACTCTGCTGAAATTGCTGAAGCATGAATTTTAATGGAAGAGTAAGACAGACCATTGTGGAACATTTCTGCCAAGTATTCCAGGATACGTGCCATGTTCATCACTGTCACATCTAGACCCTTTGTGGTGTTCCAAATGAGAAATCTTTTCCATTTTGCTGAATATGCCTTTCTTGTGGAAGGCTGGCGAGCTTCCATGATAATATCCTTCACTCTCTGGGATAGCCTATCCTGAGGAGTCAAGGTATTTTCCAGGCTGTTAGTTGCAAGGTTTTCAGGTTGGAATGCAGAGTTTTGTAATTGTGCTGTGTCAGGAGCAGTGGCCATTGAGGAAGAGGCCATGGTTTCGTGTGTGACATGCTCTTTAACAGTGGGTACCAGTGCGGTCTTGGCCAGTCCGGAGTTATCAGAATCACTTTTGGCTGCTCTGTCCTGATCTTCAGTAAGACCTTGATCATTAATGGGAGAGGTGGAAATGCATACACTGTTAGAGTTCTCCAGCTTGTGGGTGGTATGTCCTTGAGCAGAATTTCTTCAGCTGATGATTGTGGGGGGAGGCAAAAAGATCTATGTCCGGCCTTCCCCAGGATTGTGTTATCTGTAGAAAGATGTCTGGGTGCAGCATCCATTCGTGTGCATCCATGATATTTCTGCTTAAGCTGTCCGCCAGTATATTGTCTTTCCCTGGCACAAATTGAGATTGCAGCTCTATGTTGAGTTTCAAGGAAAGTTTCCATAGATTCATTGCCAGTCTGCAAAGAGGATATGAATGGGTGCCTCCTTGCTTGTTTATGTACCACATAACTGTGGTGTTGTCTGTCTTTATTAGTAGGTGGCCTTGATGCAGAAAAGGCTTGAAGGCTTCGACTGCATGTATCACTGCCAGCAGTTCCTTGTGGTTTATGTGCATGCGTAGCTCTTTTTGTGACCATAGACCTTGAATGCATCTGCCCTCCATGTGCGCTCCCCATCCGTGGTCTGAGGCGTCCGTTGTAATGGTTTGGCTGGCTATTGGTTTGCTGAAGGGCAGACCCCTGTTTGACTGGCTTGCTTAAGCCCACCACAAAAATTCCTTTTCAAGGCATGGAATGAGTGGTATCAAAGTTTCCAAGCTAAACTCCTTAGGTACCATTGTAGTTTCCTCATATGTAGCCTTGCTTGTGGAATCAGAAGGATGCAAGAATCCATGTAACCCAGGGTCTGCAGGATTTTCCTTGCAGTCAGCTGAGTTTGTCTTGTCAGACTTTTGAAGTAATCTGGTAGTTGACTATTTTTCTTCTGTGAGGAAAGCCATTTGGGTGGTTGTATCTAGATTCGCACCCAGAAAGGTTATTCTTTGGGATGAAACAAGTCTTGATTTGTGAATGTTGACTGTATATCCCAGGGCCTGAAGTAGGTGAATGGCGTAATTCAAATGTTTTACCAATGTTTGTTGGCTGTCCGCTTGTATAAGGCAGTCGTCCAGATATGGGTATATTTGAATCCCCTGAAGTCTGCAGTGTGCAATCACTGATGCCAGGCGTTTCATGAATACTCTGGGCGCAGTAGATAAGCCAAAGGGCAATGCTGAGAATTGATAATGCTCTGAACCTGCAAGAAATCTGAGGTGTCTTCTGCAACTTTGTCTGATAGAGACATGCAGGTATGCCTCCTTGAGGTCTAGAGTTACCAGCCAAGACCCCTTGCCCAGCATGGGAAGGAGCTGCTGTAGAGTCAGCATTTTGAACTTTGGTGCAATGAGATAAGTATACAGTGCGGACAAGTCGAGAATAGGCCACCATTGTTTTTCTTTTCTTGGAACAAGGAATAGTCTGGAATAAAATCCTTGGCCTTGTTCTGAGAGAGGAACCTTTTCTATAGCTTTCATTTGCATTAAGCTGGAGATTTGTTTCAAAGCCTCTGCCCTTTGATTCAGTGGCAGGTCTGGCATGCCTTTTCTTTTTGGTAATGTGTGAAAATGGAACCTGTATCCTTTGTCTATTATTTGTGGTGTCCATTTGCCCCTTGTAATACTGTGCCAATTTTCTGAGAATAAAGAAAGCTTTCCACCCAAGGGTGCTTCCAATTGAGCCCTGGTTGGCGGTGGCAAAGTAAAGTCACTGAGCCTGTCCTTGTGCAGCAGTTGTAGGTCCTGCATTACCTCTCTGGTTGGGAGGCTGCCATTGACGTCCTCTGTATGAGCCTCTAGCTTGCCCTCTACCTCTGGCACGCCTGTTCTTGCCTCTCTGAAACCTCTCTGTGTCTGGAAAGGACCAATTTTTGGAAGGCCAATTCCTGCTGAATCTTGGTGGTTGGACTTGGAGAAAATCTTTGACAGTTTGTACAGATTTTGCCTTTTCTTCAACTTTCTTTAGGACCTCCTGAGCCGTGGAGCCAAATAACTTTTGCTTTTCCAGTGGAGCATCCAGAAGCTTTGCTTTGACATGGTCTGGCAGAGATTGTTCCTTCAGCCAAGCATGCCTACGAATGACTGCACCAGTCATAGCTGACCTACATGAAGCTTCCAATGAATCATAACCACATTGCAAGAAATGGTTGCTAACCTGTTGGGAGTTATGTACCAGATCCTGAAGTGATTTGCGATCTAGGGGTTCAGGTGAAGACAGTTTTTTATGCAATTCATCTAACAAATACTCTTGGTACTGTATCATATGAAACTGACAATTCAATGCCCTCATAGAAAGAGTAGCAGAAGTATACACTTTTTTACCCCATCTCTCTAAAGCTCTAGACTCCCTTTCAGAGGGGAGAGGATTTTTAGTAGTGGCAGCTGCAACCCCTTTAGGGCCCTGGGAAATAGTTTCTGGATCAGCAGAGTGGGCCTTGTAAAGGTGAATATGTGAGTCCGGGACCCTGTAGTACCTATCGGGTTTGACAGGAGCCGGAGGTAGAGAATCAGGGGTTGAGCTAGACTCAGAGTACACATCATCAATGACATTTAAAACAGGAGGAATAGCCAAAGGTCTATGCTGAGGCAAATGCAAGAAGGTCCTTAATCTCTTCCTGGAATCAGAGAATTCCTGGCCCTGCCATTGGAAATGCTCTCTCATAGTGTGGAGTGTCTCCCCAAAGGAAAACTCTTCAGGAGGGGAGGCCGAAGGAATAGATTCCTCTGCATCAGAATCCTCGTAGGCCAAAAAAGCCTCCTCCTGGTGGTCCGAGAGAGTAGAACCATCTGAGGCCTCATCTGAGGAGTGGGGATCAGAGGGCTCAACCCTGGGCCTTTTGTCTGGAGGAGGTTGAGAGCCCCTGTCCGGATGAGGTTGAGAGCCCCTAATTAAGGAGATAAGGTCCTCTGCTAAGCTTAGAATCTGTGAACCTGTAGTGGGTCCCTAAAGGATAACCTTGGGAGGCAAAGCTTTGGAGAGTTTAGCAGCTTTAGCCCTAGAGAATGCCTTAATGGACATGGATGCAGGAGGCCTGGCTGCACCACGTGCTGGTGTAGTTTTATCTAAAGGTATGGTGTCGGAAGGTTCCAGGACATCAGTTTCTGTTGGAAATTCAATAACAGATTCAGCCGGGGCCTCCGGGACTGAGGTAGTCGGCTGAGCGGTTTCGGTGGTAGGAAGTACCAAGGACTCTGTTTCAGCAGAGACACTCGCGGTAGGCCTGGCCGTGGTTTCAGACGAAACCGCGGCCCGCGTGTGTTGGTCCTTGTCCTTCCGTTTCTTAATCAAATGTGAAGTCGGAGTCTCCGACGGCATATTGTACGAAAAACTAGCCCCAAAAAATTCCTCTGCAAACTCCGCCCGACGTCTAAGAGTGCGTTGGTTGAAGGAAGCACAGGCTGAACAGGCAGAGACGTCGTGGTCTGGGCCTAGGCAGGGGAGGCAGTAAGAGTGGAAATCCTTATGAGGCATTTGTTTCCCACAAGTTAAACAATTATTAACTTTATCTGACATCGGCTGAGGCAAGAAAGAGTCCCCAACGGGGTACTTAGCTTTTTGAAGTCTTTGGTAGCTGAATTACAGGAGCTGACCGACCGGCACTTGCGAACTGCTTCTGCTTCGGGCACCACGCGGCAAAAAAGACTGAGGAAGATGGCGTCGGTTGACTCTTTTATACCCCAGGCGCTCTGACGTCGGGGAAAGGGCGACATCAGCCGACGCCAGACCCAGACTTTGGAATCCGGCCGACCGAAGGGCTGCCTGAGGCAGGACAACCCATATGTGATGACTGCAGATGCATCCTTGAAGGACATCCACTCTACCAAAACTTAGAACCTCTAAGTGAAACGGTTCTCAACACACACACACACACACACACACACACACACACACACACACACACACACACACACACACACACACACACACCACAGAAAAAAGGATCTAGTACTAGCTAAATCAGCCACAGATAACTTTAAATAACTACAACACACAGAAAAGGAGGACTAGGTCCTCTAACTCAAACGGGCCTAGCCCACTGGAAGTTAGGGGTAGGGGTTTCAACTACAGACAAGAACACACTAATTAATCCACAAATTACACAAATAGCTATTAAAATAATTTTTTTGGTGAAAAAAACAGCAAATTTCTCGAGAGAAATTGAAAAGTAAAGGTACTTAGCCACAGCCAAGCGAAACCACGTCCTAGCTACAAGAGCGGCAAACGAGATCTGCGGTTATGGAGCAGTGCAGCATGGGATACCCGCTTGGCACAGCCAATGAGAGACTTTGAGCTAGTAAATAAATTGGCAGAGTCGGTGCCGATATTCGGCTCCAAACCCGTGAGTAAGAAAGTAGGCGAGATTGGACCACATAACCAAGTGTTTTCCAAGAACAATGGTGTAAGGAAGCTGAAGCAGCAGGCTCAAACAAAGCCAGGGTCAATAAAATTAAAGGTCTCAGGAAGGAGGAACAGGCTTCCTGGGAGGCCTAATGTGAAGGGCGCGTTTAAGAAACTTGGTTGACCTCAAATGTAGAGGGCGAGGGGAGAGACAAAGGCAGACAAGCAGAGAGTCAAAGGCAGAGAGAGCTGATAGGTGGGCCTTAATAGATGAATATGCCAACCCAACACTGAGAAAGTCACACAAATGAGAGAGAACCAAAAGGTACACCCACCATAAGTGGATCCAAATTACAAGAAAGACACCAAACAAAATCTCTTCCATTTAGACAAATAAAACTTTCTAGTAGTGGGTTTTCTGGCCTCCTGCAGGACCTGAAGCACATCCATAGAAAAAAAAAAAGGAGTCTGTAAGGGAAACTGGATGATCCTCCAGGCCTTCCCTTGCATCAAGAGAGATGCTCAGTGGCAGTACAGCCAAAGAATATGACCAAGCTTTCTTGGACTTTGAGGATGGCTGATCCTTGGGCCGTGAAGATCCTTCCACAGTTGTCTTTAACCAACACTAAGTTGTTGGTTTGCAAGTAAATAGCATGAGAAAAAAGCCAACTACACATCTTGGAGATGAAAGCTTGGCAAATTTTGCAAGACGTACAGTCATAGAAGCTCCTAAACAGAACAAATACTACTCATGATGTTCTTCATGGGGATTCCGTCTCCCAGACTCGCAATGCCCTTTTCTGGATGACATGAAACCACCAGAACCAAGGCAAAACAGAGAGAAGAAAAAAGGGGGGGGCACTTATCTGACAGCAATTTGGTAACCAGCAGACAAATGAGTGCTCAGACCGACTAAGAGAGCATTCAGATTGTAGGCAAGAAGTTCTGAGGATGGTACGTATGGACGTCACCTTTATTCCCCATGTCATTCACAGGGAACAAATGTGTGACATATAGCGTACCCATTACAACCTAAAAGGCTTTGGTATACTAGCCGGATGTCAGGCTTCCTTAGGCATAGGATCCCTATTGTAAAGAACACTGCAACAGTGATATGAAACATAAAACCTTACTAGAAGCAATGCCTTAAAACAGCCACTCTAAGTTACTAAAAATAAAATAAACTCTCAAAATATGTTGCTTACACAGATTTTATTTTTGAAGAATGAACAGCAACTATACAAAAACTGGGAACGGAATATAGCCTTAAAAGACCATAGCACCAACAGGAACACCAGTAAAGGTTAAGGTAATGCTAGGTCCTCCATCCATCTGACATATTATTCTAGATATGATGGTAAATGCAAGAAACATGGAGAAAATGGATGATGTTATGCCTAATTTTTTTTAGATCTGTAAAATCTGTTTCATTTACATGCATCCCTAAACATGTAAAGCTGATGAAATCTGCAATATTCTCAGAATTTAAAGTGGTATCACAGATTATTAAGGATTTTTCTGATATAAATGACTTGCAAGCACAAACACTAACGACAATATCTGCTTAAGTCAAATAAAGCACAGCTGTCAAGTTATTTGGGGTTTATAACAATGAATCATTTGCCAACAATTTAAGAAAATGTACCAATGCATAAGAAAGTTATTTCAGATTTTTGTTTCAGATTATCTGGTCTGCAAAGTTAATGTGCATTATGCACATTTTGCACTTATTTTATTTGCAAAATGTTTTCAAATATGTGCTCTTGACTTAATGACCAAAACAAAATTGGGGAAAAAATGTCAGCCTAAAAATATTAGAGAAAAAAATGCATTTTGAAGGCAGGGTCCATATAAAATATTTCTATTTAATGGAGGCATGCAAAGTATTGGTTTATAAATACAATTCTAGACACAGCAGTATGTCATGAAAATAAAAGGAATAATATTAATGAAATATATAATAGTCATGCACAATTATTCATACCTCTTAGCTGATCCACCACTTTATTCAGGTATTCTTTAAGAGATGAATCTGTTGTTACCAACATAGTCAAGCCATACTTCTGCTCTCGTGTGAAGGTCTCGGGTGGGTAAATTCCACGCTGATACAAAATACTATTGATACCATAGGCTGCATGAATAAGAAAGAAATGGAGTGAAGGAGTATTTAGTAATGTGGGAAAGTAACTTAGTTGTAGAAATACAGCTCTCAGATCAATTCAAATACAACACTCGATATTAATTCCATTTCTAGAAACTATAATGCAAATTGAACACATTCGTCCCCACTATTTTTTTTTTTTTTTTTTTTTGCTGGTCTGTGCCTAACCTAATCGTGCTATACTCTAAAATTCCAGAGTTAAAGTTTTAACAGCAATGCAAAATAAAGGGTACACTTGAATACAAAGGCAGGTCCATTGTTAGCTGGATGGAAGTGGTTTTCTGGCCGACATTAAAGCACTCACTGGGTGAGTAAAGATGGTCAAGGTGAAATCCTGGCATCCATGTCAAGAACACTTAACTGATTATGATCGCGGAGACCAGATCATAACTGTATATAGTACAGGGAGTAAAATTCCAAGTACTATCAGTAACACAGCAGCAGCAGAAAAAATACACATTTTACCAGCTTGGAATGCCAGTAAAGCATAGTGTGAGATGCATATAGAAAGAACCCAAGGGAAAAAAAAAGAGTCGGGGACAGTTTTTAAGTACTGCCCTAATTTAAAGAATTACTTAGACATCTGTAAACTTTTCTGAACCATGAGGAAAGATATTCAGGTTCATAGGTGTATACTAGGCCAATGGCCCTAGAGCCTTTACAAGCCTAACCCAAAGAAGTGCCCATGGTGAGTGAAAGAACATCCCTTCCACCAGACAGTGACAGCACTTATGGGATGTGTAATTAGAAGTTATGTACCTACCATAACGTTCCATGTTAGTTGTCTTCTCTCCCCTTCTTTCTTGCTGGATGGGTTCGGAGCCGATCCTCGGCTCCGACTCGGCACTTGCTAAGCTCGAGAGTCACTTTTACCAGCTCGAGGCAGCCCCATATCCCATGATACAAGGCAGTAAATACCCAGATCTCGTATGGTACCTAGAGGGATAACTGCCTAGCATAAAAACTTTCCACTAAGGAAAGAAGAGCAACTAGCCTAAAGGGCTGTAAGGGGAAACCAGACAATTAAAACTAGAACTAACTGGTGCCCAAAACTCTTCCAGAGACAAGGGAGATCAAGGTCTGTCCAGGCAAGGGGGACAGGAGGGAGGGTCGCAAGAAAGAAGGCGAGAGAAGACAACATGGAACGTTATGGTAGGTACATAACTTCTAAATGTTAAGTTGTCAATCTTGCCTTCATTCTTGCTGGATGGGACTGCGTCCCTAGCACCTCTATCCTGGGTGGCTCAATGGAACAGACTCTTGAGAACCGTGGAACCAAAACTGGCCCTACTCCTAGAGGCCAAATCCAATTTGTAATGAGAAACAAAGGTATGAGGAGTGGCCCAAGTAGCTGCTGCACAAATAGTATCCAAGGGTAGCCTAGCCAGAAAAGCTGTAGAAGTGGCTAGGCCTCTAGTGGAATGTGCCTTTGGTTTTGAGCACAGTTGTTTGCCCCTAAGTTGATAAATGCCAGAAATGGTGGAAGATAGCCATCTAGATAAGGTCACTTTGGAAACAGGGTGGCCTTTCTTATTTTCATGAACAGACTTCCTGAATTGCTTTGTTCTGTCCAAATAATATCTGAGCTGTCGGTGAACATCTAGAAAATGCAATTTTTGTTCTGATCTGTTGGAATAATTAGGAAAAAAATACAGGGAGATCAATGGATTGGTTTAAATTTGTTTTTGAAGCAACCTTGGGCAAAAAGGATGGATTAGTTCTCAAGGATACTCTGTCCTTGTGGAAGACCAAATATGGGGGACGAACAGAGAGGGCATGAAGTTCTGACACTCTCCTAGCCGAAGTAATAGCGACAAGGAAGAGTGTCTTCCACAAAAGAAACTTTAGTGAACAAGAAGCTGCTGGCTCGAAAGGAGGAAGAATTAAGGATGTCAGCACTAGATTTAGGTCCCATTGTGGAGGAGGAATCCTGACAGGAGGTCTCAGGAGAAAAATTCCTTTCAGAAAAGCTTTACAAAGCTTGTGGGACATAATGTTGTGATCTGCAAATCCGACATGAAAGTTCGAGATTGCAGCCAACTGAACTTTGACCATGGAAGATGAAGAACCAGAGTGAAAGATTTCCGCTAGAAAATCCAAAACTGCATGAACAGGGGCAGTAAAGGGATCTATGTTCCTCGATTTCACCCAAAGGGAGAAACGTTTCCACTTGCTAGTGTAAATCCTTCTAGTAGAGGATCTAAGGGAAGCTACTATGATATCTCTAACGGGGTTAGAGATCATAGGAAGCCTGGCTAAGGAAGGAAGTGGAGCAACCAAGCTGTGAGGTTGAGAGAAGGGATGGACCGATGCAGCTGACCCGACTGGTATATCAGAAGATCTGGCACTGGGTCCAGATGCCACGGCTGCACCAAAAGATGACGATGAAGGAACGGAAAACAAATTTGTCGAGGCCAATACGGGGCAATGAGAATCATTTTGGCTCTCAAAACGGTAGCTTTCTGGAGTACCTGTGGTATCAATGGAAAAGGAGGAAAGGCATAAAGAAGTCCCTGGGGCCAATCTTGGGTAACAGCGTCTCTGGGGGGATGGCCTGGAAGTGGGAAGAGAGAGAAGAAGACTGGGCATTTGCTGTTTTGGGGAGTAGCAAAAAGATTGCAACATGGGCGGCCCTACTTCTGAAAAATCTCCTCCACTATAGATTGCTTGAGAGACCACTCATGAGGCATGAGTATAGCTCTGCTCAATCTGTCCGCTAAAATGTTGGTTTTCCCAGGGATATGCGTTGCTACCATAAACCGATGAGAGGAGATCGCCCATTGCCAAAGTCTGAGAGCCTCTCGACACAAGGGATAGGACTTGGTTCCGCCCTGCTTGTTGATATACCATACTACGGACATGTTGCCCGTGTGAACTGCAATCGTTCCTAAGGGAAGAAAGTAGTTGAGGGCTTGCAACATTAAAAGCACTGCTCTCATCTCTAGGACATTTATGTGCAGGTGGTATTCGAACGGTTGCCACGTCCCATGAACCATCCTGCCCTGCTAATGACCCCCCCACCCGATCAGGGAGGCATCCGTAGTGACTGTGGCTACCGGGGCCGGAAAAACAAAGGGTCTGCCCTGATAGACTTGGGGAGAAGAAATCCACCAGGATAGATGTTTTTTGCAAGTTTGTCACCAGGATCTGGTGACGCATGGGAAGTTGTTGGTAAGACCATTGTGTGAACAACATCCATTGAAGGAGACGCATGTAAAAACAGGCCAAAGGAAGAAGAGTAATGGCAGCTGCCATGAGGCCCAATACTTTTAGGACCAGTCTGGCTTGCATCTTTTTGCTGGCAAGAATGATACGCACGTGGTTTTGGATATCTAGAATGCTCTGGCTTGTTAGGTTTGCTGACATCCGAGCAGTGTCTAAATTTGCGCCTATAAAGGTAATAGATTGGCAGGGCAATAAGGAGGATTTTTCGTAGTTGACCAAAATTCCTAACTGAGTGCAGAGATTTAGGGTGTAATCTCTGGCTTGGAGAAGTTGATGCCTGGTGGTGGCTGAGAGGAGCCAGTCGTCGAGATACGGAAACACCTGGAATCCCTGACGTCTCAGGTGAGCCGTGACCACTGCCATGCATTTGGTGAACACTCTGGGGGCTGTAGTGAGACCAAAGGGCAGGGCTCTGAATTGAAAATGACTGGACCCCAGCCGAAAGCGGAGAAACCTTCTGGAGTGTCTGTGGATTTTTATGTGATAGTACGCATCCTGAAGGTCTATTGAGCACATCCAGTTGTCTTTGCCTAAGAAGGGCAAAATCGATTGAAGTGTGACCATCCAAAATCTTGTCTTTTTCACCGACTTGAGTCTGCTGAGGTCCAATATTGGTCTCCAATCTCCCGTCTTTTTGGGAACCAAAAAGAACCTTGAGTAGATTCCAGGCTCTGAATGGTCTGTTGGAACTGGCTGACTGGACCTTTTTTGTAGAAGCTTTGATACTTCTAATTTTGCGATTTCCCTTAGACCGGGTGGAACTTCTGGAAGGGAATTTTTGTGAGGGAAGGGACTTTCCTCGAAAGGAATCTTGTAACCCTCGGATATGATCGACTGTACCCATTTGTACCAGGCTTCTGGGTACAGCGATAATCTTCCCCCGAATGCCTCCAAGGGTGGACAGTCTGGCAACACCTCAGGGATGCTGGGAGGGCTTGTCAGAGAGAGGCTCTCTGCTGCCCTAGTTCTGCGGACCCCCTCTGCCCCTAGGGCGGCATCTATTGTTATTACCCCCTCTGCCTCTAGGGGTAAACTGACCACGTGTGTCTGGCGTGACTCCCTGAGATTTTCGGAACCACATCTTTCCCCCCTTCTGTCCTTTGGGGTAAGGCCTAGAAGGGGTGGAAAAAAGGACTCCTACGGCAGAAAGAGTCTTGCCGTCTTGCTCACACCTGGTCAACGTATCTTTCACCTGAGGACCAAACAATGTTGACCCATCAAAGGGAGAGTTTGTGAAGGACGCCTTAAAGGGGTCTGCAAAAATACAGAGCCGCATCCAGGACTGACGTCTAAGAGCCACTCCTGTGCCTGCAGCTCTACTCGCTCCATCTGCTGCATAAGAAATAAGCCGCATGGAGGAGTTGGTTATGGAGTTAAGGATTCCTAGCTGAGAAGCAATCTTCTCCTGAGCCCCTGCAGCTGAAGGATCCTGTACTACTTCACCTAATTCTTTAAGGATGTCCCTTTGAAGTCTGGTGAAGTGACATAAATAATTCAGCGAACGCATGGCAAAGGTCGCTGAGGAAAACATCTGCTTACCATACCTGTCCATGGTCCTAGAATCCTTGTTAGGAGGATGGACTGGTACGGAAGGATCTGCAAGTTCCTTCTTGGTGGCGGCCGCCACCACCATGGCATCAACAGGGACACCTTTTGTAAGAAATTGTTTCTCGGAAGGGGCTGTAATAAATTTCGAAGGCCTCCTGGGAACTGGTTCCACGGAATCAGGAGATGCCACGCCTTCCGAGCTATCACCTCCATGAGGGGGTCAAAAGGCGGAGACACCCAGGAGGTGGAGGGTCGAGATCCAAAAGCCTCTAGGTATACCGACTCATCCTCGGAGGGATTAATGGAGGGCCAGTTTCCCCTCTGTTTTAGGAGTTCTAGGATGTCTGAAAAGGAGACATCCTCAGAGGAGAATCTTGGGGACCCTTCCGACTCATCTAAGTCGGTATCTGAAGTTGTAGACTCAGGGGAGTCTAGGTGCTTCCTCTTACAGGTCCTCTTACACGGAGGATCTCCTGACGGATCAGGAGAATCCTCGGAAGAGGGGGTTCTTCCCAGTGGGGAAACCTGAAGCGATGGATCTCTCGGTCCGGGAGCAAGAGAATGGGAAGAGACATCTACAGGCACCATAGAGGGAGGAGCTAAGGGGATAGACTGCTGACTGAGCCCGGGGGCCAGCACACTCCTCATCACCTCGAAGGCTCCCCTCACAGGGAGATCCGAGAGACCCCGCTCCGAAGAAACAGGGGCTCCCGGGCCCACCGAAAGGGAAGGCTCAGAGGCAGATGTCGGAGCCGAGCTTACCAAGGCCGAAGCCCCGAGAGGAAGAGCAGGGTCGGACAAGGGTCCGATGCCACTCACCCTCTCGGAGCAGACCAGGGAAGCCCGACCACTGGATCCCTCCAAGGAAGGTCTCGAGGAGGAGATAAGAGTAGAAGCTGAAGGAGCAGAAAGGGATGGTATCTGCCCCACAGCCGTAGCAGTGACTATTCCAATAGACTCCGGCTCCGAGCTCTGGAGGAGAGTCGAAGGAGGAACTTGAAGAGGGTGTGGACTAGTAGTCGTCTGTTGAGACTGACTATGAAGCATTTGGGCTAGTGCCTGTGATTTTAACAATCTGCTTACCACTCTCTCCAAATCATGGTCTGAGAGCCTGGAAGACCTAGATGATTGGCTCTGATGGCTCCGCTCCGAAAGAAGAGGAGAGGTCGGAGCCGAAAGTATAGGCTCCAAAGAGGGAGACCTGGACCGCTTCCTCGACGGAACCATCGGAGCCTAAGAAACCTCGGTTCCAGATGGAGCCGACAACTTATCGGCTCCAAGCCTGGTCAAAGATGTATTGCTAGCCGGCCGGCACCGATACCGAAGCCTTGGACACATGGTGATCGGAGCCGGTCGGAGCAGACACCAATGTGGCAGTTAAAGTATCGGCACTGATAGCCATCGGTGCCGAACTCCAAAGGAGTCTGAGCCAGGGCCGAAGGCTTAGATGCAGAAGCCTTGGCCTTGGAGGTCTTAGAGGGCTGACCCGAAGCAGACTTGGTCGGGGAGCCCTCTGGTTTAAGTAAGCCCCTTAAGATTAGCTTATTTCTCCTTTCCTGCAGGACTCTCTGGCTGAAGGAGTGACAAATAGCACAGGAGTCCTGCAGGTGGAGAGGCCCCAGGCAATAAATACAAG